>NC_092713.1:112589626-112592126 GCF_047496885.1 Scyliorhinus torazame | reverse complement strand
GAGGGGGACACGAGAGAGAGAGAGAGGGGGGACACGAGAGCGAGAGAGGGGGGACACGATGAGAGAGAGAGAGAGAGGGGGGACACGAGAGAGAGAGAGAGAGAGGGGGACGAGAGAGAGAGAGAGGGGGGACACGAGAGAGAGAGAGGGGGGACACGAGAGAGAGAGAGGGGGGACACGAGAGAGAGAGAGGGGGACACGAGAGAGAGAGAGGGGGACACGAGAGAGAGAGAGGGGGACACGAGAGAGAGAGGGGACACGAGAGAGAGAGAGGGGGACACGAGAGAGAGAGAGAGGGGGACACGAGAGAGAGAGAGGGGGACACGAGAGAGAGAGTGAGACCCACACGAGAGAGAGCGAGAGAGAGAGAGAGAGTGAGACCCACACGAGAGAGAGCGAGACCCACACGAGAGAGAGACCACACGAGAGAGAGAGAGAGAGAGAGAGAGAGACCCACACACGAGAGAGAGACCCACACACGAGAGAGAGACCCACACACGAGAGAGAGACCCACACACGAGAGAGAGACCCACACACGAGAGAGAGACCCACACACGAGAGAGAGACCCACACACGAGAGAGAGACCCACACACGAGAGAGAGACCCACACACGATGTGAGAGAGACCCACACACGAGACGAGAGACCCACACAGAGAGAGAGACCCACAACGAGAGAGAGACCCACACACGAGAGAGAGACCCACACACGAGAGAGAGACCCACACACGAGAGAGAGACCCACACACGAGAGAGAGACCCACACACGAGAGAGAGACCCACACACGAGAGAGAGACCCACACACGAGAGAGAGACCCACACACGAGAGAGAGACCACACACGAGAGAGAGACCCACACACGAGAGAGAGACCCACACACGAGAGAGAGACCCACACACGAGAGAGAGACCCACACACGAGAGAGAGACCCACACACGAGAGAGAGACCCACACACGAGAGAGAGACCCACACACGAGAGAGAGACCCACACACGAGAGAGAGACCCACACACGAGAGAGAGACCCACACACGAGAGAGAGAGACCCACACACGAGAGAGAGAGACCCACACACGAGAGAGAGAGACCCACACACGAGAGAGAGAGACCCACACACGAGAGAGAGACCCACACACGAGAGAGAGACCCACACACGAGAGAGAGACCACACACGAGAGAGAGGACCCACACACGAGAGAGAGACCCACACACGAGAGAGACCCACACACGAGAGAGAGACCCACACCGAGAGAGAGAGACACACGAGAGGAGACACACGAGAGAGAGAGACACACGAGAGAGAGAGACACACGAGAGACACACACACAGAGAGAGACACACACAAGAGAGAGACACACACACGAGAGAGAGAGAGAGAGAGAGAGACACACGAGAGAGAGAGAGAGAGAGAGACACGAGAGAGAGAGAGAGAGAGACACGAGAGAGAGAGAGAGACACACGAGAGAGAGAGAGACACACGAGAGAGAGAGAGAGACACACGAGAGAGAGAGGACACACGAGAGAGAGAGAGAGAGAGAGACACACGAGAGAGAGAGACACGAGAGAGAGAGAGAGACACACGAGAGAGAGAGAGAGACACACGAGAGAGAGAGAGACACACGACGAGAGAGGGAGGAGAGAGGGAAGAGGGGAGAGAGAGGACAACCACACGAGCGAGAGAGAGAGAGACACACACACGAGAGAGAGAGCCACACACACGAGAGAGAGAGAGACACACACACGAGAGAGAGAGAGAGACACACGAGAGAGAGAGAGACACACGAGAGAGAGAGAGAGACACACACACGAGAGAGAGAGAGAGACACACACACGAGAGAGAGAGAGAGAGAGACACACACACACGAGAGACACACACACGAGAGAGAGAGACACACACACACGAGAGAGAGAGAGACTCACACACGAGAGAAAGAGACACACACCGAGAGAAAGAGACACACACACGAGAGAAAGAGACACACACACGAGAGAAAGAGACACACACACGAGAGACACACACAACGAGAGAGAGAGAGACACACACACACAGCACCACGAGAGAGAGAGACACACACGAGAGAGAGAGAGAGGACACCCACACGAAGAGAGAGAGAGACCACACGAGAGAGAGAGACACACGAGAGAGAGACACACGACCACGAGAGAGAGGACCACACGAGAGAGGAGGACACACACGAGAGAGAGACCACACACGAGAGAGAGACCCACACGAGAGAGAGACCCACACGAGAGAGCCCACGAGAGAGAGACCACACGAGAGAGAGACACACACGAGAGAGAGACACACACGAGAGAGAGAGAGACACACGAGAGAGAGAGACACACACGAGAGAGAGACACACACAGAGAGAGAGACACACACGAGAGAGAGAGACACACACGAGAGAGAGAGACACACACGAGAGAGAGAGAGACACACACGAGAGAGAGAGAACACACACGAGAGAGAGAGAGACACACACGAGAGAGAGAGAACACAC
>NC_092713.1:112481269-112589526 GCF_047496885.1 Scyliorhinus torazame | reverse complement strand
AGAGAGAGAGAGGGGGACACGAGAGAGAGAGAGGGGGACACGAGAGAGAGAGTGAGACCCACACGAGAGAGAGCGAGAGAGAGAGAGAGAGTGAGACCCACACGAGAGAGAGCGAGACCCACACGAGAGAGAGACCCACACGAGAGAGAGAGAGAGAGAGACGAAGAGAGACCCACACACGAGAGAGAGACCCACACACGAGAGAGAGACCCACACACGAGAGAGAGAGACCCCACACACGAGAGAGAGACCCACACACGAGAGAGAGACCCCACACACGAGAGAGAACCCACACACGAGAGAGAGACCCACACACGAGAGAGAGACCCACACACGAGAGAGAGACCCACACACGAGAGAGAGACCCACACACGAGAGAGAGACCACACACGAGAGAGAGACCCACACACGAGAGAGAGACCCACACACGAGAGAGAGACCCACACACGAGAGAGAGACCCACACACGAGAGAGAGACCCACACACGAGAGAGAGACCCACACACGAGAGAGAGACCCACACACGAGAGAGAGACCACACACGAGAGAGAGACCCACACACGAGAGAGAGACCCACACACGAGAGAGAGACCCACACACGAGAGAGAGACCCACACACGGAGAGAGAGGACCCACACACGAGAGAGAGACCCACACACGAGAGAGAGACCCACACACGAGAGAGAGACCCACACACGAGAGAGAGACCCACACACGAGAGAGAGACCCACACACGAGAGAGAGAGACCCACACACGAGAGAGAGAGACCCACACACGAGAGAGAGAGACCCACACACGAGAGAGAGAGACCCACACACGAGAGAGAGAGACCCACACACGAGAGAGAGACCCACACACGAGAGAGAGACCCACACACGAGAGAGAGACCCACACACGAGAGAGAGACCCACACACGAGAGAGAGACCCACACACGAGAGAGAGACCACACACGAGAGAGAGACCCACACACGAGAGAGAGAGAGACACACGAGAGACACACACGAGAGAGAGACACACGAGAGAGAGAGACACACGAGAAGACACACACCACAAGAGAGAGACACACACACAAGAGACACACACACGAGAGAGAGAGAGAGAGAGAGAGAGACACACGAGAGAGAGAGAGAGAGAGAGACACACGAGAGAGAGAGAGAGAGAGACACGAGAGAGAGAGAGAGACACACGAGAGAGAGAGAGACACACGAGAGAGAGAGAGAGAGAGAGAGAGACACACGAGAGAGAGAGAGAGAGAGAGACACAGCCGAGAGAGAGAGACACGAGAGAGAGAGAGAGAGAGACACACGAGAGAGAGAGAGACACACACGAGAGAGAGAGAGACACACACGAGAGAGAGAGAGACACACACACGAGAGAGAGAGACCACACACACGAGAGAGAGAGCCACACACACGAGAGAGAGAGAGACACACACACCGAGAGAGAGAGAGAGACACACGAGAGAGAGAGAGAGACACACGAGAGAGAGAGAGAGACACACACACGAGAGAGAGAGAGAGACACACACACGAGAGAGAGAGAGAGACACACACACACGAGAGACACACACACGAGAGAGAGAGACACACACACACGAGAGAGAGAGAGACACACACACGAGAGAAAGAGACACACACACGAGAGAAAGAGGACACACACACGAGAGAAAGAGACACACCACACGAGAGAAAGAGACACACACACGAGAGACACACACACGAGAGAGAGAGAGACACACACACACACACACACGAGAGAGAGAGAGACACACACGAGAGAGAGAGAGAGACACACACGAGAGAGAGAGAGACCCACACGAGAGAGAGAGACCCACACGAGAGAGAGACCCACACGAGAGAGAGACCCACCAGAGAGAGAGACCCACACGAGAGAGAGACCCACACGAGAGAGAGACCCACACGAGAGAGAGACCCCACACGAGAGAGAGGACCCACACGAGAGAGAGACACACACGAGAGAGAGACACACACGAGAGAGACACACACGAGAGAGAGACACACACGAGAGAGAGACACACACGAGAGAGAGGACACACACGAGAGAGAGAGACACACACGAGAGAGAGAGACACCACACGAGAGAGAGAGACACACACGAGAGAGAGAGAGAGACACACACGAGAGAGAGAGAGAGACACACACGAGAGAGAGAGAGACACACACGAGAGAGAGAGAGACACACGAGAGAGAGAGACACACACGAGAGAGAGACACACACGAGAGAGAGACACACACGAGAGAGAGACACACACGAGAGAGAGACACACACGAGAGAGAGACACACACGAGAGAGAGACACACACGAGAGAGAGACACACACGAGAGAGAGACACACGAGAGAGGAGACACACACGAGAGAGAGAGACACACACGAGAGAGAGAGACACACACGAGAGAGAGAGAGACACACACGAGAGAGAGAGAGAACACACACGAGAGAGAGAGAGAGACACACACGAGAGAGAGAGAGACACACACGAGAGAGAGAGACACACACGAGAGAGAGAGACACACACGAGAGAGAGAGACACACACGAGAGAGAGAGACACACACGAGACACACACGAGAGAGAGAGAGATACACACACGAGAGAGACACACACACGAGAGAGAGAGAGAG
Organism: Scyliorhinus torazame; assembly: GCF_047496885.1. Taxonomy (NCBI): domain Eukaryota; kingdom Metazoa; phylum Chordata; class Chondrichthyes; order Carcharhiniformes; family Scyliorhinidae; genus Scyliorhinus; species Scyliorhinus torazame. The sequence continues at coordinate 112,586,885 of NC_092713.1, read as the reverse complement.
ACACACGAGAGAGAGAGAGAGACACACGAGAGAGAGAGAGAGACACACGAGAGAGAGAGAGAGACACACGAGGAGAGAGAGAGACACACGAGAGAGAGAGAGAGAGAGACACACACAACGAGAGAGAGAGAGAGAGAGACACACACACGAGAGAGAGAGACACACACACGAGAGAGAGAGAGAGAGACACACACGAGAGAGAGAGAGAGGAGACACACACGAGAGAGTGAGAGAGAGAGAGACGCACGAGAGAGAGAGAGACATACACGAGAGAGAGAGAGACATACACGAGAGAGACATACACGAGAGAGAGACATACACGAGAGAGAGAGAGACACACACACAAGAGAGAGGGACACACACGAGAGAGAGACACACGATAGAGAGAGAGAGAGACACACACGAGAGAGAGAGAGAGAGAGAGACACAGAGAGAGAGAGAGAGAGAGAGACACACTCACGAGAAAGAGAGAGAGAGAGAGAGACTCACGAGAAAGAGAGCAGTTTGACCAAACAGCAAAACTGTACTTCGTAAATTAAATCGCCAAAATTTTCAAGACTTTTCAAACAGGCAAAATGGAAAAGGTGATTTGTTTGTAACTAGTCGGCCATTTCAAATTAATAAATGCTACAGCATTTGAGAATACTGCTGTATAATTGTCAGTTCAGTATTTTTGTTCGTTAATTAATACTACTTTTTGCTGGGGCAGGGAGGAGAAAACACAATGTGGAATTTAATTAAGTGACCAATGCAGGCCAAATGCTCACATATCGAGGCTATCAGGTTCCTTCAGCCTGATACAAATATTGGTCACCGCTGAGATTTGACAGGTGCCTCTCGGAATTGGATACCCCACGTCCATGTTACCCGGGGCAAATCGGTGGTTGCCGCAGATTGGGGTCCACACCGATGCACTTACCTCCTCTACATGCCTCCTCCACTGCCCCAGATCTGAAGAGCCGCCACCACTATCGGCGTGGTGGAGTACCGTGCCGGCGAATGCGGCAGAGGCGCCGTGACTAGGGCTGCTAAGCTAGTGCCCCTGCACGAAGCACCCTCCATCCGCTCCCAAACCGACCCTGCACCCACCATCCATTTCCTTATCATCGCTATGTTGGCCACCCAGTAATAGTTGATGTTCGCAATGCCAGCCTCCCTTCTCCTCTGTTCCTTTCAAGCATCACCCTCTTCACCCGCAGGGACTTCCCTGCCCATACAAATCCCCAGAATAATTTTATTCAGCCTCTTAAAGAAGGACCCGCGGAAGAAAGATGGGGAGACACTGAAAAATAAACAAAAACCGTGGGAGAATCGTCATCTTAACAGTCTGCACCCCCTCCCCGCCAATGACAGCAGGAGCGCATCCCACCTCCGGACCTCCTCCCTCACTCGTTCCACCAGCCGGACAGTTTGAGCTTATGCAACCTGCCCCAGTCCCGTGCCACCTGAATCCCCAAATATCGGAAACTCTCCCCCACTAGCCTGAACGGCAACCCCTTCAGCCTACTCTCCCTGCCCCCTCGCCTGAATTACAAACAATTCGCTCTTAGCCATGTTCAATTTGTATCCGGAGAACCGGCCAAACTCCTCAGGGTTGCCATAATACCGTCCATCCCCCCCATTGGATCCGATACGTATAACAGCAGATCATCTGCGTATAGCGAGACCCTATGCTCCGCTCCACCCCCCCCCCCCCCCCCCCCCCCCCCCGGACCAGCCCTTCCAGACCCTAGAAGCTCTCAGTGCAATTGCCAGCGGCTTAATGGCCAGCACGAACAGCTGTGGGAAGAGAGGGCAGCCCTGTCTTGTCCCACGGTGCAGTCTAAAGTAGTCCAATGTCGTCCTGTTCGTCCTTACACTCGCCTCTGGGGCCGAATACAATAGCCTAGCCCAGTCGATGAACCCCGCCCCGAACCCGAACCGTCCTAGTACCCCCCACAGATAATCCCACTCAACCCTGTCAAAAGCTTATTCAGCATCCATTGCTACCACTATCTCTCCCTCCCCTCCTCTCCGGGGGCATCACAATCACGTTGAGCAGCCCTTCTTAGGTTGGCCACCAGCTGCCCTCCCCTTTACAAACCCGGTTTGGTCCTCCACAATTACAGCCGGTACACAGTCCTCGATTCTAGTCGCCAAAATCTTGGCCAGTAACTTGGCGTCTACGTTGATCAAAGAGATCGGCCTGTATGACCCACAGGCCTCCGGGTCCTTATCCCGTTTCAGAATGAGCGAGATGGTGGCCTGCGACATCGTCGGGGGTAAACTCCCCCGGTCTCTTGCCTCGTTAAAGACCCTGACCAGCACCGGCCCCACTATCCCAGCAAATTTTTGGAAACCGCCATCGCTGGCAACCTGCCGGTTCTTGAGCATGACCGGTCCAGGCTCGGGTCCAGGACTGTATTAAAGTACCCGCCCATGATCAACTTACGTGAGTCCAAGTCGGGGATCCCCCCTAGCATCCTCCTAATAAAATCCTCATCATCCCAATTAGGGGCAGACACACTGACCAGGACTACTCTCACCATAACAAACCTGCCATCCCCATCCACGACTGTGCCCTCCGCCTCAAATTGCACTCTTTTATTAATCAGGATCACAACCCCCCTCGTCTTCGAATCAAGCCCCAAATGGAAGACCTGACTGGCCCAGCCCTTCCTTAGCCTAACCTGGTCTGCCACTTTCAGGTGCGTCTCCTGCAGCAAGACTAAGTCCGCCTTCAGAACCCGCAGATGCGCAAACACACTCACTGGCCCGTTTAACCCTCTAACATTCCAGGTGATCAGCCTGGTTGGGGAGCACTTTGCCCTCCCACCTTTGCCGATCAGCCATCTCCTTTCCTTGCCCAGCCATGTGAGTCGCTTCATCTGGCCCGCCTCCTGACCGGCTCCACCCATGACCTCCTCACTGTTACCATGCCCAGTTTCCATCCCCGTCAGCAGAACGACCCCCCCAGCAACACTAACCGATCATCTAACCTCTGCTCTAATCGAACTATATGGACACCCCCACCTCGGCTCCCGTTGACTAGCTGCACTCAGCTAGCCTGGTGCTCCCAGCCTCGGCACCATCACGTCTCCCACCATTGTTCCCAGTCACCCCTCCACCCCCCCCCCCCCCCCCCCCCCCCCACCCCACCCCTCCACACCACTTCCCAGGTCAGCCCTACCTAAGCAAACACTCTGTACAAGTCATAAACAACCCCCACAATAGCACCATTCAAGTTAAACAAGAAAAAAAGAGATAAGAAATAACAGGCCCTCTTCAGTCCTTCCCATACAGACACAGAAAAAAAATTGCACAAAGTTCCCCTGAAGCATCCATTTGAACCCAACACTTTTAACTCTTTTCTTTATCGATGTCCCCCCCAGCCAAACTCTAACTAATCAAAGAGCCCAAACAGGAAACATTCAGGTAAACCACGCAAAAAAAAAGATGATACATCCCTACCACCCTCCAACCCCCAAACAAGGTCGATAAAATAAACAACAAAAACTGATCCAAACATACAGGCACTTTTCAAAACGGAAGAGACGCCACATATACTTAAAAGCTCTAACATGAGCCCAAACGTCCTCAGTTCAGGGCCAGCCCTTGCTTCTTAATGAAGTCCATCGCCTCTTCGGGCTCCTCGAAATAGTGTGCTGACCCTTATACGTGACCCACAGTCGTGCCGGAAAAAGCAGCCTGAATTTCACCTTGTTTTTGTACAGGACCTCCTTCACCTGCCTGTAGCCTCCCCTCCTCCTCGCCACCTCAGCGCTCAAATCCTTGTACACACGGAGGGTGGTATTGTCCCAAATACAGCTTTGTGTGCTCTTTGCCCATTGCAGCACTCGTTCCTTGTCCGGGTACCTGTGAAAGCGTACCACCATCGCTCGTGGGGGACCCCCTCGCCGCGGCTGCCTCACCTGCACTCTGTGTGCCCTGTCCACCACCGGCGGGTACGGGAACACCTCGTTCCCCAGCAACTTCTGGAACATACCCTCCACATATGCAGCAGCGTCTAGCCCCTCTGCCCCCTCCATGAGGCCCACAATTCTCACATTCTGCCGGCGAGATCTGTTGTTCAGGTCCTCCAGCCTTTCCAGAAGCACTTTTTGCTGGTCCCTCAGCCTTCGAATTTCCACATCCGCCACCGTTTGAAAGTCAGCCTGCTCCTCCACTGACTTCTCCAACTGCTGGAGCTTCTCAGCCTGATCATCCAGCCTTTTTCCCATCCGGTCAATCGACTTCTGTAACTGCTCCAAATTGTCACGCTTCAGAACCAAAAGGCCCTCCTGCATAGTCTGCAGCAGCTGCTCCATTGTGGCTGGGCTGTCAGCTCTTTGCTCTGAACACCAGCCATGCTGGTCTCTCTCACAGCCTCCACTGTGCCCTTACTCGACCACTTCTTCTGCTGTTTACGGTCCCTCCGGCTTCTTAGGTCCATACAACTCTATATGGGTCCTGTGCCTGAGTGCTATTGCTTTCCAGTTCCACACTCAAAAGCGTAAAAATGTCAGAGGAAAAGGTCCAAAAGTCCGACCGAAGCAGGAGCCACCAAATGTGCGACCTACTCCCTCATAGCTACCACCGGAAGTCAGTAATGGGGGATTTTAACCTACACTTAGATTGGGAGAGGCAGACAAGCACCTGTCAGAAAGGTAGTGAATTTCTGGAATGTGTCCGGGATAGTTTCCTGCAGCAATATGTTCTCGATGTAACAAGGGAACAGACAATATTAGATATAGTTATGAGTAATGAGGCAAATTTAATTAGTTGCCCAACTATCCATGACCAAGATTCAAATAGTGGTCACAACATGATTGAATTCAATGCAGCGTTTGAAAGTGAAAAGCACGAATTAGCTATTAACATTTTAGACTTGGGCAAGGCTGACTTTAACAGGATGAGGCAGAGACTGTTCAAGGTAAACTGGGAAGATCTGTTAATGGGTCAAACAAATGAAGAACAGTGGAGAATATTCAAAGAAACATATAATGAGATGCAGAGCATCTATATATCAGAGAGAGGAAAGCTCCACTTCTCAAAAAAAAACATTGACAACTCAAGAGGTTAGGAACAGCATAAAACTGAAAGAGCTTACAAAAATGCAAAACAAAGCACATATCTGGACGAATGGGATCAATACAAAGAACAGCAACAAGTCACAAACCAGTTTATAAGAGCTTCTAAAAGAGACTATGAAAGGAAACTTGCAGGGGCATCCAAATAAATAAGAATACATTTTATAGTTATGTGAAGGGCAAGCAGGTGGTCAAGAACAACGCATGCCCACTAAAATCTGAAAATGGAGATATTATCATTGATAATGGGGAAATGGCGGGCGGGCAGTACTGTGGCGCAGTGGTTAGCACTGCTGCCTCAACACCGAGGACCCGGGTTCGATCCTGACCCCGGGTCCATGTCCTTGTGGAGTTTGCACATTCTTCCAGTGTCTGCATGGCTCTCACCCCCACAACCCAAAGATGTACAGGTCGGTGGATTGACCACACTGAATTGCCCCTTAATTGGAATTTAATTTTAATTAAAAAAGATAATGGGGAAATGGCAGACATGTTGAACAATTACTTGGTCTCAGGATTCAATTAAAAGTGGTGCACATGGCGCACTTAACAGAGGCGAGAATGAGCCGGCTGTTTGAGGGGGTGGTGGATAGTTGCAAATGGTGCGGGAGGGGCCCAGTTAATCACATTCATATAGCCTGGTCCTACCGGAAGTTGGAGACATTTTGGGGGTTGTTTTTTAGCACCATGTCAGAGGTCCTACATGTATATTTGGAGCCTGGTCCCCTGGAGGCCATATTCGGGGTTCAGACCTGCCGGAGCTGGAGGCTGTAGACGGCTGTGGAAACAGAGGTTTTAGCCTTCGCCTTGTTGTTTGCTCACATGCGGGTCCTGTCGGGGTGGAGGTCAGCTTCTCCTCCCTGTATCTGTGTGGCTGGGAATCTAATGGAGTTCCTGTATTTGGAGAAGGTAAAATTTGCTCTGCGAGAGTCAGATGAGGGCTTCCACAAGAGATGGGGTGTGTTTATCTCACACTTTAGGGATCTGGTTGCCATTAGGGATCTGGTTGCCATCAAGATGGTGGGGGCTTGTGTTTATTCTTTGTAAAAATATTAAAATATTGAAAATGTTAATAAAAATATCTATTTTTAAAGATTCAAAATGCATCGTTTACTGGGGAAAGAGCGTGAAGGGCAAGGGGTTAAGTATTTGTGCACTGCATCGCATTTGTGCCATAGGTGTTTTATCCAATACATTAGCCAGTAGCTCCATGTGGCTGAATTGGATAGAGGTTGCATTTCAATAATAATTTAAAAATAAGCAACAGAGAGTCACCAGGCATCTTGATATCACATGGTGTTATGTATGTTAATCTTTTTGTCCTGCTTGAAAAAAAATGAAAATCACTTATTGTCACAAGTAGGCTTCAAATGACGTTACTGTGAAAAGCCCCTAGTCACCACATGCCGGCACCTGTTCGGGGAGACTGGTACGGGAATTGAACCATGCTGCTGGCCTGCCTTGGTCTGCTTAAAAAGCCAGCGATTTAGTCCTGTGCTAAACCAGCCCCTGCTTTTTGTAAACACAAGGTAAAAGTAGAATGTGCTGTTCTTAAGAAAACACTGCACGTGCTTTCAGACTTTGGTTACTATTTATTGATCATTTGCTAAAATTCTACCTGCCAGAGGAAAATGCCAGACTTCAGTACCATAGAAACACCAGCAAACCAGTGAAGAAGGGAGCTGTTATTATGGTCAAGTCGCCCAATTGGAATAACTGCTCCAGTCCAGCAAGTGATAACTACAATTGATAGCAGCTTAAGTGGGACAAGTCGGAGCAAATGTCAAGCAGCATCCAACGGTGTGCTGGAAGGAAAACTGGAGAGACCTGACAGGTCTTCTGCAAGTGAACAATTCTCAGCAAACACGGTGTTAACGTCTGCACAAACTAGAGGATAAAATCTTAAAAGCTGCATGAAAGCAGACTATATCATGAATTTATGGCACGATTTCAAACTTTGGCAAAAGAGGAAAGTTTGTGCTGGTAATGTCAATATACACATTAACTGCATGGCATGTCAAGTCTATTTCTACTCCGATTACAACAGCAAAACTGAAACAACGTCACCACAGTCACTCCTATAACGGATGTAACTTCTATTCAACAACGCGGTGCTTGGGAGGTGATGTTTTCATTCCTCACTGTGAAAAAACAGTTTGCAGAAATAATAACATGGACAAAACTTAAGACTCTGTGTCTGAATGCACACCGCATTTAAAACAAAACAGATGAACTGATAGCACAAAATGGAAATGTATTAATAAGTACGATCTAATAGCTATTCCAGAGAGATAGCTACAGGTTGGCAGAGTTTGGGACACAAATATTGAAGGGTAGACGACATTTAGGAATTAAGAACAAGTGGAAGGGTGGTTCTGTTAACTAACAATAGTATTCTGGAGCCAACCAGGGGACAAGCTATACTAGAACTGGTATTGTTCAAAGAGAGAGCATTAGTTGATAGCATCATGGTGAAGCCACACCACAAGTAACAACGATCATAATATGATTGAATTCTACATTCAGTTTGCAGGAGAGAAAAATGCATCCCAGATTAAGAACGGCAATTATGAGGGCATGAAAGTGGAGCTCGCTGAAGTGAACTGGCAAATATGCTTAAGCGATAAATCATCAGATGTTCAGTGGCAGATAGTTAAAGGGATATTTCAGAATACACAATGAGTATTCCAAAGAGAAAGAAAACTGCAAGGGGTTAGCCCATCATCTGCAGTTAACTGGAAACTTTGAAAAAACAGTATTAAACTCATAGAAAAAGCATATTTGCACAATGTCAAGTAGCAAATTGGAAGATTGGAAAGAATATCAAGATCAAATAATGACAAAAAGCTTGATAAGGAGGGAAAAACTAGAGTACAAGAGAAAGTTGGCCAGTCATATAAAGATGGGCAGGATGAGTTTCTATAGATATATCTTTTTAAAGTTAACAAAGTGAGCAATGGTCCTATAGAAAATGTGTCTGGTGAATTGTAGTGGAAAGTAGGGCTATAACAGATGAACTAAACAGATATTTTGCTTCTGTCTTCACTATAGAGACCACAAGTAACATCTCATAAATATCTGCAAATCAGGAAATGGAAAGGAGAGAGGAACTCAGGAAAATTGCAATTGCCAGGGAAGTAGAATTGAGCAAATTGTTGAGCCCGTGCGGGCTTCAAATTCCCACGTCCAGAAGAACTTCACCCTTAAGAATTGAAAGAAATGGCCATATTAAGATCATTGATGCTTTGATTTGAGTTTTCCAAAACTCCTTAGATTCGGCAAAGGTTCCATTAGATTGGAAGATAGCAAATGTAACTCCTTTATTCAAAAAGGGAGGGAGACAGAAAGTAGGCCAGTTAGCCTAACATCTGCCATAGGGAGAATTTTGGAAGCCATTATTAAACATATTATAGCAAGCACTTGCAAAAATTCAAGACAATCAGGCAGAGTTAACAGAGTTTTTTGAAAGGGAAATTGTGTTTAGCTTAGCTGCAGGGAGTGTTTGCTTCAGTAACATGGGGAACAATAGGGTATAGAATTATAAGTGTTAAATCTAGATATAAAAATGCAGGTCACACATGCTAAAAGCATGTTTTTCGAAGTCATTGTTTAGGTAGAATATCAAAGGAGAAAATCTCTATGTCAATAGTAGGGTCAGCCCTGTACTGAAGAAAAAGGACGAAGCCAACAGCTGGTAAGTAGTCACAAGTAGTCAGGTTTCTGGAAAAGTCGTGCCAGAGGGTATACGCTCCACATCGTGACAGCCAAGCAAAGAGGAGTGCAGCTCCAAGAAGCTCAGGACTCCTGGGAACGAGTTAACAGGTAGGAAGTTTTAGATTCCTATGAAGTTAGGAACACAACTGAATCAGGCACAGATGACTAGAGGGGAAAACATAGTACCATGGTGCTTGAGGTTACTTTGAGAAAAGAGGGGGACTGGTAGGCAGATGAGAAAGGTGATACTCGTGGGGATTCAGTAGTTCGCGGTATATACAGTCTAGGTTGTAGCCAAAATAGTGAGTCCCGTGTGGTCTGTTGCCTCCCGGATGCAAAGGTTCGGGACATATCGGATGGATCTGGAAAGGGAGGGTGAACAACCAGAGGTTGTTATTCATGTGGGAACCAACAACATAGGCATGGACAGTTGAGGTCTTGCAGGACCAGTTTCAGGAGTTAGGGAGTAGGCTGAAACGTAGGACTGAAAAAGGGCAAATTTTAGGGGTCTAAAAGTTGAACTGGAGCAGGTTGATTGGAAACGCATTTTGGTGGATGAAATAGTGGATGAAAGATGGGAGATTTTCAAAGGAGAGATGGGCTCATCCGTCAAGTAGCTATCATTGGTCTTGAACTGGCTGGCTGTTCCTGCTACAGTTGGCTGGCACAGGCCAGATCCAAAGGAGAGATGAATAGGGTGCAAGCTAGGTTCATATCCATGAGAAATAAATACAAGGTATCCAAAGCTAGAGTACCCTGGATGACTCAAGATATTGATGATAAAATCAGGAAGAACCAAAAAGAGGCATACGATGCATGATGGAATAAGAATAGCAATAGAAATCAGGAAGAGTATCTCAGAAGCAGGAGAGAGGCCAAGGCTGGAATAAGGAAGGCTAAGAGGAAGCATGAGGAAAGGATTGTAGGCTGTGCAAAAACAAACAGCAACATGCTCTTCAAGCATATTAATGGTACAAGATTATGAAGGATAGAGTGGGGTCCATAAGGGACAAGCAGGGTTAACTACTCGTTGAAGCGGAGGGTATGGCAGTGGTACAAGATGATAAGTTAGCTGCTGGCTTTACTAAATTAGAAGATGGCGACAATGGTCCAGTTGGAAATGTGGGTGTTGAGCAACTGAGCAGTATAGTAATAGATAAAGAAAAGGTGCTAAAAACAGCTGGCAGCACTCCAAGTAGAGAAGTCACCAGGCCCGGATAATTTTTTATCCCAATAAAATCCAGGCACCTCGATGCCTCAGAGACCACTCGAAGGTCAGGATGCGCAGTCTTGCACATGAGGCAGAGGAGTGTCTTGGTAACAGGGCACCGGGAAAGGCCCCGCCCCCTCTCCGCATGCACTGGCAGACATGTGTGCACTGTTGATGCAGCATCAAGGTGCGTATAATGCGTGTCTGACACACACGTGCTGTTAGTGTGCGGGGTGGAGAGGAGAGGTGGCGGGGCCTTTGCGTGGGGCCCTGTCACCAAGGAAACCAAGTAACATGTTTCGGGAGGCGGCATTTCCGTATTGCAAAGAGAGAATGGGTACATCCGTATTCGAACGGATTTTCCATATAAAATAGGGAACGTCCGTGCTAGTTGGCAACTTTGCGCTATTATTTTAATAAGTCTATGATATTATTTCGTATAATGAAGCGCTTAGAATTGCTTCGCACATTATTTCTTACAAAATCCTCAACTCAACTTTTACAGTCTATCTTGCAAAATAACTTGCTGTTGTGAAAGGGAACCAAGTTCACAAAGAAAATAGTTAGCTTCATATCAGGGACTTCAATCGCATGAAGAGCATGACCCAAATTGCAACAGAAAAGAAAACATGTTTAAACTGTTTACCTTTCTGTACTTGAATCGACAACAAACAAAAATGTTTATTTGCAGCCCAATGCAAGGTTGTAAGGCAAATGATGAGTTCAATTTTGTTTTCAGAATACAAGGGCAAAGCTTAAGTAGCAACATGATGTCCAAGGTCATTATTCAAAGATAGATCAACATGGTACCACGTTCCATGCACCTGCTACTCTTACCCTTATAGGTGATGGAGGTCATAATTTGAAGATGCTGCTTCATAAGCACCAGTGACTTCTTGCAATATACCTTGTAGATGGTACACATTACAGGACAGGTGCGGCAGTGGTGTAGAAAATTGACGTTTAAGATATTGAAAGGGGAGCCCTGGATCATGCCAAGTGTGTTGTTGCAAGTGCACTCTTTTCCCGGCTTCCCCCCTCCCAGAACCATGATCGGGTACCCCTTGTCCTTTCTTTCACCCCACCAGAATGGTCATTCTGCACCATTTCCACCAACTCCAGCTTGATATCACCAGAAACACGTCTCGTCTCTCTCTTCCCCCCCCCCACCCCCCCTCTCTTTTCCCCCACCCCACCACCCATCAGTATGTAACAGGAACCACTCCCTCCGTCACACCCTCTAACTCCTTCATCACCCCGTTCCCACAGCAACTTCCCATGCAATGGCAAAGGTGCAACATCTGCCCTTTACCTCCTCCCACTTCAGTTTCACTTGCACCTCACTCATTTCAGGTGAAGCAGTGTTTCACTTGCACCTCATTCAATTTGGTCGACTGCAATCGCTGCTCCCAATGCGGTCTCCTCTATATTGGTGCCCTCCAAAGTGGTCTTGCCAATGCTCAGTCCCCATGACGTCGATTTTCCTGTTGCTTACCATTTCAGCTCACCATCTTGCTCTCATGCCCACATGCCCGTCCTGGACCTGATGCAATGTTACAGCCTTTTGGACTCAACATCGAGCTCAACAACTTTAGACTGAATTTTCTCCTCCATCTTTTTGTTTCTCCCAACACAGAATTCCCCACAGCCCCCAAAGGGTCACCTGTCACTTATTTTTTAGTTTTTCTTTCATTGAGCACTGACCTTTGCTCTCCTATTAATACATTCTGCTTTTGTACTTTTATGCCATTATTAGCACCTTCTTTTGTCTTTAAAGCGACCATTAGCACTTGCTTTGTCTTGTGCCCATGGCATCTTTGTCAATCTCTCCTTAGCTCCCACCTACCCCTGATTTTCTGTTCCAACTTATCCACCCCCCTTTCCCAACTATATCATCCATCACATTTCTCTCGAGAGTCATACAGACTCAAAACGTCAACTCTATTTCTTTCTCCACAGCTACTGACATACCTGCTCAGTTCATCCAGTATTTTGTCTTTTTATTTCAAATTGCCAGCATCCACAGTATTTTGGTTTTATTCCACAATATACCAGATTTGTGCCTTGTAGGTGGGGAGGACGATTTGGGGAGTTAAGAAATGAACAATTTGTCACAGAATACTCAAGACTCCAACTTAATCTAGCAGCGAAGGTATTTATGAGACTGGTCCAGGTGAGTTTCTGTAGCTATGTAGAGACAAGAATTGTCAAATTGCACCGTTATCTTCAAAGGCCTACGATCAGAAATGGCAGCTTGCAGTTTGGCCAGACTGGGCCTCTGGGCATTAAAAAGAGTTAATGTACATAACACCGCAATACAAATGGAACACTAGACACGGCTGCCACCATTAACTGATTTCTGAACACTTTTTTATTGAAATAATACTGACATTAGGGAACTAGCGCATTGGAATCACGCAGCTTGCAACTGTCATCATGTCATTTCAACTGTGTTCATTTCTCCTCAGTTAGGCTCAAACTTTTCATCCAATTTCAATGAGGTCATGACTCAGAAGCATTAACTGGATAAACAAGCTGTGGTACTGGGAACAGGCTGACAAAACCCATTGGCCATGAACAAAAACTGCCAAATGAGGCCCTGGCTGGAACTGATACTGACCATCTGCAAGAGCATTCAAGTCAACACAAACTCATTATCACTATATGGACTTTGCGACTACCCACTCAGTTTACATGAAAGAACAAGACCATGCTATAAATACGTAACGAACTTCCAGACACAGATAGACCATAAGACATAGGAGCGGAAGTCATGCCATTCGGCCCATCGAGTCCACTCCACCATTCAATCATGGCTGATTTCAACTCCATTTACCCGCTCTCTCTCCATAGCCCTTAATTCCTCGAGAAATCAAGAATTTATCAACTTCTGTCTTAAAGACACTCAACGTCCCGGCCTCCACGGCAATGAATTCCACAGACCCACCACTCTCTGGCATTAGAAATTTCTCCTCATCTCTGTTCTAAAGTGACTCCCTTTTATTCTATTTGAACCATGAAGTGATAATTACCACAAAATAATTGCCTTTTTTTGTCAACTTATCCTTTTAAAAGGAGGGTACCATTAAAACAATTTGTCAACAAACAATTACATAAAACGTTAGAATGTTTTTCTGCTTCACCAGTCAATGAAAATCAATATATTCCTTTGCCCATAAAACACTTGCAACAAACTGGTGGATTCCAAGTAACACTGCTCGGAGATCACCCAGTCGCATGCAAACCCTCCGTGGGGGCGTTATCATTCCTTTGATGCTCCAATAGCTCACCAAACAATTAAGTGTTTTTCCTGATTTACCTGATCAAAGCTCTCATTCATCAAACCTGCTGACCTCCTTAGCCCAAATTGAAACAGATTAGATTACTGGCAGTGCAGCAGGAGGCCATTCGGCCCATCGAGTCTGCACCAATCCTTCGGAGGAGCACTCTAACCATGTCCAATCCCCCGTCCACCCTGCCCCATCCCCGTAGCCTACACATTCCTGGACACTAAAGTGCAATTTATCATGGCCAATCCACCTAACCCACACATCTTTACACTATGGGAGGAAGCCAGAGCAGCCAGAGGAAGCCCATGTAGACACAAAAACGTACAAACTCCACACAGACAGTGGCCCAACCACACAGACAGTGGCCCAAGGCCGGAACTGAACCAGGGTCCCTGACACCATGAGGCAGCAGTACTAACCACCGTGCTGCCGTAAAATAGATGTATAGATTGAAATAGATCTAATTTTGCCATGCCTCATCTCAATGTCCGACTGCATCTCTTCTGGGTGCCACTATGGCCTCAGCATCTTTACCATCATACGATAATCAATTCTAACTCGTGCCAATCAGAAATTTCTGTAGCTTTAGCATCACATCTGCATTCATACGCCATGTCTCCATTGATGAACAAGATCCATCTTTAAAAGCTTATCACTAGCATGAACATTTAAAACTTGTCTATCTAAATCCACAACTCTGCTTCTCTATTCCTTTTACAGTTCGACCAAAGTATGTGTCCTCTTACTCATTCTTACCAAACACGTCACCATACATTTCTCTCGGCCAGTGTTTTTCAAACAAAACGGGCTATATTTCAATATGCCGGCCAGGCTCTGGGTCACATACCAACAAAAGGAGTCTGACTTCAACTCCCTGGAGGAAGCGAATGAGTTTGTCAGAACCAACGGCCGGGACAAGGGACAAGCACATCAATGATGAGAGATGTACAGGGAAAGACTCGGAAAGAGCACAAGACTCATTGGACAGTGAACATGTTTGTGCGGGACTGTACTGCCTCATTCCGATCATAAAGGGAAGACTGAACCACATGCTTTGAGCTTGCCTCAAACTTGCTGGGTTCTGGACAGCCTTCTCGGAGGTTGTGGGGGTAAGGGTGAAGCCATGCCTGATAGTGGCGATCTTCGGGGTATCGGAGCAGCCAGAGCTACACATGGGGAAGGGGGCTAATGTCCTTGCTTTCGCTTCCATAATCGAACGCCGGAGAATCCTGCTCGGCTGGCAATCAGCAGGACCACCCACAGCTGCAGACTGGCTCGCTGACCTTTAGGACAAAATAAACCTCTCTGCACAATAAAGTAAATTAGTGCGGGCAAGAAAAATGTGATGTATATATACACAACTGTTCATAAATATGAGAAATGGCAATAAAAAAATTTCAAAAAATAAAATTCTAAAAAATAAAATAAAGGGAAGACTGGGTCTTAAAAAGGAGCGGCAGGGACTTCCAGGTGCGGCGATGACCAGCTAAGTTGCACTTTTCGGCAGCTCCCGGTGGAACGGACTTTTGGGCTCTTAATAAGAGCCCCAACGACAATTTTAACGGCTAAAAGTACTGTGCGGTAAACCAGAAGGGAATCCGTCCTGGATACGGATGGAAAAAGGAGAGGAAAGTGGCCGGATTGCGGTGGATCCTCTAGAGCAGCGGCAAGGAAGGCAAGCAAAAACCAAGATGGCGTCGGAAGGTGGCAGTTTAATATGGGGCCCTGAACAACACGAGTTTTTGAAACGCTGCGTGGAAGAGCTTAAAAAGGAGATGAAGGAGGAGCTGTTGGCCCCGATATTACAGGCGATTGAATGGCTAAAAGATGAGCAAAAGACCCAGGAGCAGGAGCTTCGGGTCGTGAAGGCAAAGGCTGCCGAGAATGAGGACGACATACAGGGCCTGGTGGTGAAGACGGAGATGCACGAGGCACACCATAAACGATGTGTGGAAAGACTGGAGGTGCTGGAGAACAACGCGAGGAGGAATAACTTAAGGATTCTTGGTCTTCCTGAAGGTGCGGAGGGAGCGGACGTCGGGGCATATGTGAGCACGATGCTGCACTCGTTAATGGGAGCGGAGGCCCCGGCGGGTCCGCTGGAGGTGGAGGGAGCATACCGAGTGATGGCGCGAGGACCGAGAGCAGGAGAAATTCCTAGAGCCATAGTGGTGAGATTCCTCCGTTTTAAGGATAGAGAGATGGTCCTTAGATGGGCAAAGAAAATTTCGGAGCAGTTAGTGGGAGAACGCGGTGATCCGCGTATACCAAGACTGGAGTGCGGAGGTGGCGAGAAGGAGGGCGAGCTTTAATCGGGCCAAGGCGGTGCTTCACAAAAAGATGATAAAATTCGGAATGCTGCAACCGGCAAGACTGTGGGTCACATATCAAGGGAGGCACCACTACTTTGAGACGGCGGAAGAGGCGTGGACTTTTATTGTAGAAGAAAAATTGGAATGAGCGGGTTATTAAAAAAGAAGGTTTGAAACAAAGTGGTGGGGCGAGTATGGGGGGCGAAGAGGGGGGTAAAAAGGGGGGAAAGAGGAGTTTTATGTTATTAATCCTGCGATGTGGTAACTTTTCTCTCTTCCACAGGTGGCGGTGGGGGGAGGAAAGGAGGTGGAGGAGATGGGGCGTTGGCCATTGGGGGCGGGGCCAGGGGGGAAGCTTGGTTCCCGCGCTATGATAATCATGGCGGGAATAGGGAAGCAGGAAGCGTCGCACGGTGCGAGCCGAGGTCACGGGGGGGAAGCCGAGGTCGGCCAGAGTTTGCTGACTTCTGGGAGCAACATGGGGGTGTAACTACGCTAGTGGGGGATCTAGCAGGGGGGGTGGGGGTTATTGGGTTGCTGCTGCTGGGGAGAGGGGGGAGCTGGCATGGGGTGGGGTGGGCGGGGGGGGGCACCGCCTGGGGAGGACACAGCTGTGTGGGAACCGGGTGAGGAGCTGGAAAAAGGGGATGGCTAATCGACGAGGGGGGGGCAGGGGGTAAAAAGCCCCCCAACCCGGCTGATCACGTGGAATGTGAGAGGGCTGAACGGGCCGATAAAGAGGGCACGGGTACTCGCACACCTTAAGAAACTTAAGGCAGACGTGGTTATGTTACAGGAGACGCACTTGAAACTGATAGACCAGGTTAGACTACACAAAGGATGGGTGGGGCAGGTGTTTCGTTCGGGGCTAGACGCGAAAAACAGGGGGGTGGCTATACTAGTGGGGAATCGGGTAATGTTTGAGGCAAAGACCATAGTGGCGGATAGCGGGGGCAGATACGTGATGGTGAGTGGCAAACTACAGGGGGAGATGGTGGTTTTGGTAAACGTATATGCCCTGAACTGGGATGATGCCAATTTTATGAGGCGTATGCTAGGACGCATCCCGGACCTAGAGGTGGGAAAGTTGGTAATGGGGGGAGATTTCAATACGGTGCTGGAACCAGGGCTGGACAGGTCGAGGTCCAGGACTGGAAGGAGGTCGGCAGCAGCTAAGGTGCTTAAGGATTTTATGGAGCAGATGGGAGGAGTAGACCCGTGGAGATTTAGCAGACATAGGAGTAAGGAGCTTTCGTTTTTCTCCTATGTCCACAAAGTCTCTTCGCGAATACACCTTTTTGTTTTGGGAAGGGCGTTGATCCCGAAGGTGAGGGGAACGGAGTACACCGCGATAGCCATTTCAGATCACGCTCCACATTGGGTGGACTTGGAGATAGGGGAGGAAACAGAAGGGCGCCCACCCTGGAGAATGGACATGGGACTAATGGCAGATGACGGGGTGTGTCTAAGGGTGAGGGGGTGCATTGAAAAGCACTTGGAACTCAATGATAATGGGGAGGTCCAGGTGGGAGTGGTTTGGGAGGCGCTGAAGGCAGTGGTTAGAGGGGAGCTGATATCAATAAGGGCACATAAAGGAAAGCAGGAGAGTAGGGAACGGGAGCGGTTGCTGCAAGAACTTCCGAGGGTGGACAGGCAATATGCGGAGGCACCGGAGGAGGGACTGTACAGGGAAAGGCAAAGGCTACACGCAGAATTTGACTTGCTGACAACGGGTACTGCAGAGGCACAGTGGAGGAAGGCACAGGGTGTACAGTACGAATATGGGGAGAAGGCGAGCAGGTTGCTGGCCCACCAATTGAGGAAAAGGGGAGCAGCGAGGGAAATAGGGGCAGTGAGGGATGAGGAAGGAGAGATGGAGCAGGGAGCGGAGAGAGTGAATGGAGTGTTCAAGGCATTCTATAAAAGATTATACGAAGCTCAGCCCCCGGATGGGAAGGAGAGAATGATGTGCTTCCTGGACCGGCTGGAATTTCCTAAGGTGGAGGAGCAGGAGAGGGTGGGACTGGGAGCACAGATCGAGGTAGAAGTGGTGAAAGGAATTAGGAGCATGCAGGCGGGGAAGGCTCCGGGTCTGGATGGATTTCCAGTCGAATTTTATAGGAAATATGTGGACTTGCTCGCCCCGCTACTGATGAGGACCTTTAATGAGGCAAAGGAAAGGGGACAGCTGCCCCCGACTCTGTCTGAGGCAACGATATCGCTTCTCCTAAAGAAGGAAAAAGACCCGCTGCAATGCGGGTCCTATAGACCTATTTCCCTCCTAAATGTAGACGCCAAGATTCTGGCTAAGGTAATGGCAATGAGGATAGAGGATTGTGTCCCGGGGGTGGTCCACGAGGACCAAACTTGGTTTGTGAAGGGGAGACAGCTAAATACGAATATACGGAGGCTGCTAGGGGTAATGATGATGCCCCCACCAGAGGGGGAAGCGGAGATAGTGGTGGCGATGGATGCCGAGAAAGCATTTGATAGAGTGGAGTGGGATTATTTGTGGGAGGTGCTGAGGAGATTTGGTTTTGGAGATGAGTATGTTAGATGGGTACAGCTGTTGTATAGGGCCCCGCTGGAGAGTGTGGTTACGAATGGACGGGGATCTGCATACTTTCGGTTCCATAGAGGGACAAGGCAGGGATGCCCTCTGTCCCCATTATTGTTTGCGCTGGCGATTGAGCCTCTGGCAATAGCATTGAGGGGTTCCAGGAAATGGAGGGGAGTACCCAGAGGAGGAGAAGAACACCGGGTATCTCTGTATGCGGACGATTTGCTGCTATATGTAGCGGACCCGGCGGAGGGGATGCCAGAGATAATGCGGACACTTCGGGAGTTCGGAGAATTCTCGGGATATAAACTGAACATGGGGAAAAGTGAGTTGTTTGTGGTGCATCCAGGGGAGCAGAGCAGAGAAATAGAAGACTTACCGCTGAGGAAGGTAACAAGGGACTTTCGTTATTTGGGGATCCAGATAGCCAAGAATTGGGGCACATTGCATAGGTTAAATTTAACGCGGTTGGTGGAACAGATGGAGGAGGACTTCAAGAGATGGGACATGGTATCCCTGTCATTGGCAGGGAGGGTGCAGGCGGTTAAAATGCTAGTCCTCACGAGATTCCTTTTTGTGTTTCAGTGCCTCCCGGTGGTGATCACGAAGGGTTTTTTCAAAAGGATTGAAAAGAGCATCATGGGTTTTGTGTGGGCCGGGAAGACCCCGAGAGTGAGGAAGGGATTCTTACAGCGTAGTAGGGATAGGGGGGAGCTGGCACTACCGAGCCTAAGTGAGTACTACTGGACCGCCAATATCTCAATGGTGAGTAAGTGGATGGGAGAAGAGGAGGGAGCAGCGTGGAAGAGATTGGAGAAGGCGTCCTGTAGGGGGACTAGCCTACAAGCTATGGTGACGGCCCCATTGCCGCTCTCACCGAAGAAATACACCACAAGCCCGGTGGTGGTGGCTACTTTGAAAATTTGGGGGCAGTGGAGACGGCATAGGGGAAAGACGGGAGCCTTGGTGGGGTCCCCGATACGAAAAAATCATAGGTTTGCTCCGGGGAGAATGGATGGGGGATTTGAAATATGGCAAAGAGCAGGAGTAACACAATTGAAAGATCTGTTTGTGGATGGGAAGTTTGCAAGTCTGGGAGCACTGACCGAGAAATATGGGTTGCCCCAAGGGAATGCATTCCGGTACATGCAACGGAGGGCTTTTGCGAGGCAACAGGTGAGGGAATTCCCGCAGCTCCCGACGCAGGAGGTGCAGGACAGAGTGATCTCAAAGACATGGGTGGGGGACGGTAAGGTGTCAGATATATATAGGGAAATGAGGGACGAGGGGGAGAGTATGGTAGATGAGCTGAAAGGGAAGAAGAGCTGTGGGAGGAGATTGAGGAGGGGCTGTGGGCTGATGCCCTACGTAGGGTAAACTCATAGTCCTCGTGTGCGAGGCTAAGCCTGATACAATTTAAGGTGTTACACAGGGCGCATATGACTGGAGCACGGCTCAGTAAATTTTTTGGGTAGAAGATAGGTGTGCGAGATGCTCGAGAAGCCCAGCGAATCACACCCACATGTTCTGGTCATGTCCGGCACTACAGGGGTTTTGGGTGGGGGTGACAAAGGTGCTTTCGAAAGTAGTGGGGGTCCGGGTCGAACCAAGCTGGGGGTTGGCTATATTTGGGGTTGCAGAAGAGCCGGGAGTGCAGGAGGCGAGAGAGGCTGATGTTTTGGCCTTTGCGTCCCTAGTAGCCCGGCGCAGGATACTGTTGATGTGGAAGGAAGCCAAGCCCCCGGGGGTGGAGACCTGGATAAATGACATGGCAGGGTTTATAAAGCTGGAAAGGATTAAGTTCGCCCTAAGGGGATCGGCTCAAGGGTTCACCAGGCGGTGGCAACCGTTCATCGAATACCTCACAGAAAGATAGAGGGAGTGGAAAAGAAGAAGACAGCAGCAGCAGCCCGGGGGGGGGGGGGGGAACCAGAAGGACTCTCAGGGTTGTTAATATATATGTATAATATGTATAGGTTGTTGTTATAGATAACTGTATATTGGACTGTTAAATCATATTTTTGGAGAGTGTATATCTGAGACAAGGCAGTTGCCATTTAGTTTTCGTTATATATTATTTATTTTCTGTTAATAAAACAGGCCATTGTTATTTGTACTGTTATATTACTGTGTAAAGGATACACAATGTACGGTGATGGTTGGCCAAAAATTTTCAATAAAATATATTTTTTTTAAAAAAAGGAGCAGCAACTGGGGAGGGCAGGTAAGGATTTAAACAAGGAGAACAGGCAATCAGCGAACATAAGGAAGGGGCTAGCCCAAACCAGTGAGGTGGGCCACCATCCTAGCAGAAATAGCTAGCTCAGGACGGCAGAAAGAAAGGGAGGGAGCGCCTAGTCAGGGGCAGGGGAGGGGGGGAGGGAGTTAGAGAGAGAGAGAGAGAGAAAGGGACACAAAAGGAACAGAGTCGGAAAAATGAGCTGGTACAGGCCTCGGCAGGTGAGGAATGGGCTGGGGGAACAAGATGGCGCCACAAGCATCCACTTTGGAGGGTCCCTGAACAAAGGGAGACCCTGGAGTGTAGGGGCGCCCCCACATGGCGTACACAGTTGGCGGCCATGTTGGGTGCCCCAATGGACAAAGGCAAACCCTGGAGCGCAGGGGCCTGATCTTGTGGCAAGAACGGTGACCGCGGCCACTTTGGACGCCCCAACAAAGGGAAACTCCGGAATGCAGGGGCGCGAAGACCAGGTAAGTATGCTGATCCCGCAGAAGCCGGGGGGGGGGGGGGGGGGGGAGGAGACCTCCTCAACAGGATTATCATCTGGAATGTCAGTAGACTTAACGACCCAGTGAAAAATTCCAGAGTCTTCGGCCATCTGAGAAGCCTGAAAGCCGACATTGTCTCCCTGCAGGAAACACACCCGAGGGAGAAGGACCAACTGTGGGCAAGAAAGGACTGCATGGGACAGACGTACCATTCATGCTACGGGACGAAGGCCAGGAGAGTAGCCATATTGATCAGTAAGTGGACGAGGTTCATGGTGACAAAGACAGTTTCAGACCAAGGCAGACGGTACGTCATGGTCAGCGGTCTACTAGACGGGGCACCAGTTGTCCTGGTTGATGTGTACATGCCCAACTGGGATGACACAGGCTTCAGAAAAAGACCATGGCGCAAATTCCCGACACTGACATGCACCGACTGATCATGGAAGGTGACTTCAACTGTGTTCAGGACCCACTGACAGACCAATTGAGCCCCAGATCGGGGAAAGGATGGGCATGGCTAGGGAGCTGGCAACATTCATGGAACAGATGGGGTTGGTGGACCCGTGAAGGTTCCTACACCCCGGTGAGAAGGAATTCTCGTTCTTATCGCCGATCCGCAAAGCATACTCAAGAATAGACTTCTTTGCAGTGGGGTAAGCGGAGCTTCCACAAATAGATAAGAGCGGAATATTCCGCGATAGTTATCTCCAACCACGCTCTACATTAAGTGGATGGGCGGTTGGAGACGGGCCATGCCAATTGCACCACGTGGAGGATGGACACGGACCTGCTGGCCGATAAGGTCTTCTGACAAAAAATATCACAAGCCATAGACGAGTATGTTACAAATAATCGGAACGGGAAAGTCTCACCTTACACATTCTGGGAGGCACTGAAGGCGGTGTTCAGGGGAGAGATTATAGTCTACAAGGCACGAAGAGATGGGCAAGAGTGTGGCCAGGCAACAACTGATCAACTCCATGCTGGAGATCGGCAGAAAATACTCTGAGGCCCCGGCCGTAGAGCTTCTGACGGAGAGGAAAAAGCTATAAATGGACTTCCACCAGGAAAGCAGTGCACCAACTCTGCCAGACACGGGAGACCTTGTACGAGCATGGGGAAAATGCTGGCCACCTGCTGGCTCACTAGCTGAGCAAGCAGGCAGTGAGATAGTGCAGGTTAAGGATAGCAGAGCCAGACTGGTAATCGAGCAAAAAGACGTCAACTGAATGCATGAGATCTTCTTCCGGGGGCTGTACACCTCCAAAACCCCTGACGGGGATCCGGAGATTAAACGGTTCCTCGATGGACTGGACATGCCAGTCATGGGTGATGACAGGCAAGGGGAGCTGGAAGCACCAATAGGATTGGGAGAGATCATGGAATATCAGCTCCATGCAGGTGGGGAAGGCGCCAGGACCCAACGTGTTCCCGGTGGAGTTCTCTAAGAAATTTGCGCCAGCCCTGGCCCCTCACCTACAGTTCAGACTCGCTAGCGAGGGGCGCCCTGCCTCCTACACTAACACAGGCCATGATATCGCTGATACCCAAAAAAGACAAGGACCTGACGGAATGTGGATCATTTAGACCCATTTCACTGCTGAATGCAGACACAAAGATACTCACAGAAGTCCTGGCCAAGAGACTGGGGAACTGCATACCAGAGGTGGTCGCAGAGGACCAGACGGACTTTGTCAGGAGTCCTCCTGCAAGAGAACGGCCTTCTAATCTCTCACCACGGCAGTGCTCCCATCTCCCCCATCAAGGCACATAGAGCCCAGTGGTGGTAGCCACATTGAAGACGTGGAAAGAAAAGAGGCAGCATTTCAGTTTAACCGAGATGTCGTCCATGGCCCCCATTTGCGGCAACCACAAATCCCCACCAGCCATGCTCGACACCACCTTTAAAAAATGAAGACAGTACGGGGAGATGCTAGCGGTTAAGGACCTCCACATAGGGTTCCCCTTGAAGTTCCCTTTATGTCCCTCATCGCACTGACTTTGGGAGAAAAAAAACAAGCGCAGTTCGCTGACTGTCGCTGGGTCAAATTCCTGCACCTCCCTCCCTAGCAGCACTGTGGGTGTTATCTACACACGTTGACTGTAGCGGTTAACAGCGACAGCTCACCAACACCTTCTCAAGGGCAATTAGGCATGAGTAACAAATAGGCTAGCCAACGAAGCCTACATCCCGTAATAATTTATTTTTAAAAATGCCATTTAAAAGCCATATATCCACAGTTCTTTTATTTCTTGAGAGGTATTAAAGTGTCATATGCAAGTTGCTCAAACCCACCTTGGCGGCCTACGACAGAGATTCCCAACCGGTGTGCGACGGTACACTGGTGTGCTGTGCAAGCTCTACAAGTGTGTCACAAAATAAGATTCAAAATGAGAAATAAACTAAGGGCTGGATTTGCTGGTTCCCCCAGCTGAGGGTTTCTCGGCAGCACACCATTTGCTGGTGGCAGGGTTCTCTTCCCACCACTTCTCAAAGGGATTTCCCATTGAAGCCACCCCACGCCGCCAGGAAATCCAGGGCGGAGGTGTGCTGCCGACAGGAACAGAGAATCCCAATGGCCGGAGAATTGCAGCCCAAATCTAATCTTTGTTTTCAGCTCCATGGTTGGCATCTCCAAGTCCCAATGATCCTTGGGCATCACACGCATTTGACGGCTGGGAATGAGCCGCACGTGCAGTTTGGATTTATACATTGGTCATGCGCATGCACATGGACCTACCGGGCCTACCCGATTGCATGCATGGTTCGGATTACCAACATAAACCATTCCGAACCACACATGTGCAGCCCTTTCCTGGCTGATGCATGCACAGGAGGTCCCAGGTTCTTTGGGAATTGGATATGCTGACCACAGTTGAAGACAAAAGGCCCCATGCGCCTGCTCAAAAATACAAAAAAGGCAAACGCGTGGGAGCAGTGAGGGAGACATGGGAGAGAATTTGAAAAACACAGGAAGTAAAATAAAACAAAGCTTCCGGTGAGGAACAAACAGGCTCCAAAATTTGACGTGCACATGGCTTTCCTTGTAAACTTCTTAAACTAATGAAAATTGCATTAAATGGTGGTGCGACATGCTTTTAGGAGGTTTTAGAGATAAATGGCTTCCGTAAGAGGGCTGTTCAGTTGGACAAAATAGGAGGTGGTGCCTCAACATTTCTGATCATATAAATATGTGCCAGGATGTAAAAAAGGCTGGGAATCACTGGCCTTTCACACCAAACTGAATTAAATGATCTCTCTTCGATAATGAATCTAAATGCATCAGGTATGGTTAAGATTCCCATTAACTTCTCAATAAAACTGCTCACTCAAATTATGACTGGAAATTGGGGGATTCTTCCTCACCACTACTTTCTTCTGACATGCTACCTAAACTGCCTTGTTTATTATTACTTCTATCTCCATCAAAAACACAGCAAATATTGAAATTTCTGTGAATCATGGAGTTAAGCCATTTTTTGACATACCGTGTCTGCCCCATTGCATTTTAAATATTAGCGTGCTAAAGAGCCGCAAATTCAAGCTTGGTCTGAAAATCATCTGATTCCCAACAGGCACTGGAGTGCAGGATATTTTTTTCTAATGGGCAATAACATGGGCATGTTTACAAGGCTTTACAGGATTGTTACTTTTATCTAAAGTTTCTTGAATCCTAGATTCAAGAATAAAACTTCTTAGCAAATCATAATTGATTTACAAGAATGTTAATAATAACACAATGGAAAATATGTAGTACAACAAACAGAATAAGCATGATATACAATGTTGCTAAATTGCAAACTTATTTTGGACAAAATGTAACAATAGTTCAATGTGAAGAAAATGCTTTTCCCCTCCCCTTCCAATGAATAGCTCAGTTGGTAAGTGCTCTTATGCTACCATCAGACAGACTTGTGGCCATGACCACCGGCAGAGTTGCCCAACAAAAATCAGTATTCAGACACCAAAAATCAGTATTTTTGCAATAAAATGCAGATTTTAATTTCAACGGAAAAACGCCCACCAATCTTTATAGCTTTACACCTTTATTGCACAAATCTAAAACATAAATGGAAAATGCAAATCCAATGCTTCATACATGTACATCATCATGAGTGGGTGTTTTCAAATTAAGTTTCAAACATTGAGTAAATCTAAGGAGGAAAAACATGAACAAAACATTCGTCTTTTTACATGAAGTTCAAAATTGTCCTCAATGCTTGATTAACTTAATTGAATTCTTACAGGGCAGCACGGTGGCGCAGTGGTTAGCATTGCTGCCTCACGGCGCCGAGATCCCATGTTCAATCCCGGCTCTGGGCCACTGTCCGTGTGGCGTTTTGCACATTCTCCCTGCGTTTGTGTGGGTTTCACCCACACCCCATGATAAATTGCCCTTAGTGTTGGGTGGGGTTACTGGGTTATGGGGATAGGGTGGAGGTGTTGATCTTGGGTAGGGTGCTCTTTCCAAGAGCCGGTGCAGACTCAATGGGCCAAATGGCCTCCTTCTGCACTGTAAATTCTATGATCAACCCAAAGATGTGCAGGGTAGGTGAATTGGTCACGCGAAATTGCCCCTTAATTGGAAAAAATAAATTGGGTACTCTAAATTGTTTTTTTAATCTAATTCTTACAAGAAACTGTATATAGACAAAAGGAATCCGGTGCATTTCTCTTTCAAAAAATATTTTCATTAAGTAGCACTAACAGATTTGATATTCAAATTAGGGTTAATGATAGTAAAGGCAAAAGAGCACAAAGAAAAGACCACAAAAAGTAGAAAGCAGAAGGTATGGTTAAATAGATTAATGATGATTCAGGTTTACTTTTTCAGCATTTTTGTTTCATGCTCACAGCAAGCAGCGCAGTTTCCACAAGCAGAACAAGGATTTACAAACTGAATGCTGCTGAAACTTAATAATGTGCAATGTATAATCAGATGCACTGGAGTTAAAATTTCAGACCAATGACCTTTCAATAATTCTGAAATGTTAACTCGGCTTCTCTCCCCATTGATGCTGCCTGACCCGAGTATTTCCAGCACTTTGTTTCCCTTTAAATACATATCCGTGCTCGACAAAGATTAGTGATAGAGCTAGTGTTGAGCCTACGTACTGTAGTCCACCCTCCCAGAACATGATTGTTTTTTAAAATCCCAATAAAATCCAGGCACCTCGATGCCTCAGACAGGTGATCCTGACCTTTGCGCGGTCTCGCACGAGACATCGAGGTGAGTCTTGGTTTCTTTGGTGACAGGGCCCCGCGCAGAGGCCCAGCCCCTCTCCTCTCTGCCCACTAACAGTGCATGTGTGGCAGACACGCATGTGCTGTTGATGAGGTATTCAAAATGCACCTCAATGCCTCATCAACAGCGCATGCGTGTCTGACATACATGCGCTATTAGTGTGCAGGGTAGAGAGAGGGGGTGGGGCCTCCATGCGGAAACCTGTCGCCAAGGAAACCAAATAATGCGTTTCGGGAGGCGGCTTTTTTGTACTGCAATGAGAGAAAGCGTACTTCCGAATTCGAACGGGATTTTCCATGTAAAAAAAGTCTCGGAATAGATTGATTTAAGAAATATGCAGATTTTTTGAACTAAAATAAACAAATCCACCACTCGAGAATACATTCTGTGCCCTTGCCATCATCAGCGCTTCCTCTAAATGGTCTTCAAAATGGCGTAAACTGCTTCATCACCTGCAGCATGTTTCGTTGCCCATATTTGATCTGATGCCATTAGACATCATTGGGTCCAAAATTGATGATGAGGGATCCCAGGGCAATTCTCTCCTGACTGTATACCACTATGCTGCTGCTACCTCTGGTGAATCTGTCCAGTTGTTGGGATAGGATACACCCAGGGAGGATGCTGGTGGTGCCTGGGACATTATCTGTAAGGTAGGATTCCCTGAATATGACTGTCAGGTTGTTGCGAGTCTGCAGGACAGCTCTCCCAATTTTGGCACAAGCCCTCACATGTTACTAAGAGGGTTTTGCGGGGTCAACAGGGCTGGGTGTGCCTCGTCATTTCCGGGGCTGATGTCAATGTCAGGTAGTCCACCCAGTTTCAATTCTTTTATACTTCCTTGAGATTTGATATAACCAAGTGGCTTGCTAGACCACTTAAGAGGGCATTTGAGAGGCAACCACATTACTGTGGGGCTGGACTCACATGTAGGCCAGAGCAGGCAAGAATGGCAGATTTCCTTCCCGGAAGAACATCAGAGGAGCGGATGGGTTTTAAACATGATAATCAACAATGGCTTCATGGGCACTATTGGACAAGCCTTTTAATTTGAAATTTATTAATTTAATTTCCACCAACTCCCTTAGTGGGATTTGAATCCTAGTCCACAGAGCACTCGCCTGAGCGCCTGGATTACTAGCCCAGTGACAACACTAACTACCACCTCCCCATAATTGGCCCGTTAACTAATAGCATTTAAAATAAAGAATTCAAATATCAACTTTGGTCTGTCTGACACGGCCAGACGAGACCTGGAAAAGAAACACAGGTCAGATTTTACTGTCGCAGAGCATAAAATTATTTATTCACAATTTAGTGAAATTTAGTGTTCTGCCATGAGTTAGATTTGTCCTGCACCCTACAACTCAAAAACTTTGCCCACAATATTGCTGAAAGTGTGAGGTGATAATGGAGAGAACAGGAAAGCCATCACGTTAACTCCCTAACCAAGGAGATTTAAAATTGGAAAATAAACAGGAAAAACTGAGATGAAAGTTGTCAAACCAGGACCAGAAAGAGAAATTTAGAGGGGAAAACAAAGATTGGACTGAAAGAAGAGACAAAGAAAAGTAACAAAATAAATTTAAATTTAATGTTGGACAATTCAAAACCTCAAGCACCTTATAATAGTTACTTTTTGGTGCCAGATAGGCCAACTGGCAATTACCAATAGTCATCACACAGGTGAAGTAAGAGCTTAATGCCAAACTAGACTGACATGCAATTAAAAATAAATAAACCTTTTATTAGTGTCACAAGTAGGCTTACATTCACACCGCAATGAAGCTACTGTGAAAATCTCCTCGTCACCACACTACGGATACACTGAGGGAGAATTCAGAATTTCCAGTTCACCTAACAGCACGTCATTCTGGACTTGTCAGTTGAAACCGGAGCCTGGAGGAAACCCACGCAGACACGGGGAGAACATGCAGACTCCGCACAGATAGTGACCCAAGCCAGGAATCGAACCCAACATCAAAGTCAACCTGTCTCTCAGCTAGATGCCAGACAAGCTAAAAAAGTAAATGTCAGAACCAGGATACAGTTAGGGCAGCACGGTGGTGCAGTGCTTAGCACCGCTGCACTGAGGACCCGGGTTCAATCCCAGCCCCGGGTCACTGTCCATGTGGAGTTTGCACATCCTCCCCATGTCTGCGTGGGTATCACCCCAACAACCCAAAAAGATGTGCAGGGTAGGTGAATTGGCCATGCTAAATTGCCCCTTAATTGGGAAAAAAGAATTGGATACTCTAATTTATTTTTTTAAAGAATCAGGTTAGAGTCATTAACTACACCCAACTAGAGTATTTCAAAGTTTTCCCAAGAGGAGATTTGAACACTAAGGTAGGGGCATGGGAGGGGGAAGCAAGAAAGAAGTGACTGAACACAACAAGAATAATTAGGGTAACTTTTACAGAAAAATTTCCCAGAATGTTCAACAGTAGCATCAAACAGAAAGTGGCATCAGTTAGGGGGGTTACTAAAATTTCAGTCCCAGAGGTAGATCTTAAGGGGTTGTGAAATGGAAAGATAGATGCTTGAGGGGAGAATTCCAGAGCAATGGGCTGAGACAGATGAAAGCCAGCGAAGAATACCAAGAAGCCAGAGATGGAGAAACAGAGTTTTTAGAATGTTGTAGAGGTTACAGAGATAGCGAAGACTGCAGGCATGAAGGGAGTTCAACTAAAGATGATTATTTTTGATTGGGGGAATTGGGAACCAGGGCAGGTCAGCAAAGAGGATGGTGGCTGCACATAGCATGGGTTAGGTCATGGATGCTGATTTTTGTACAAGTGCAAGTTTGTAAATGGGGGAAGGTGGGTGAGATTGGTGAGACAGGCATTGGTATGGTTGAATCTGAGTTAACAAACTAATGGACAGTGATTAATTTTGGGGAAAGGGGAAAAAAAAAAAAACTGATTGGGTGTTGGAAGTGTGTTCTGGAAGGCAAGCGATTGGTGGCTCAAATAATCCCTTACGAAAAAGGTCATTGAGACCTTTCATTACAACATATATCAGAAAAGAGGAACCTTGACGGGAGTATACCAATCTCATGCAAAAACATCAAGCAGAGATTTATGGGCTTGAATAGCAAGCTAAAGTAACAAACTGTAAGCCAAGTGTAAACCTATCCAACAAAGTCATGCAATTGTAAGATCGCAGTGACTAAAATTTCCTGCAGAACAAAGATGAATTAGATTCACAAAAAGATTGCACTTAAATACCCTTCCAGGCGAAACACCATATTTACAATTTGAGGGGCCACACACATACAGATAATAAGGACAAGAGCAAGAATTCAGAGGTTGGCACAACATAAACTGTGACTTGGACTCACTGCTTTGTTGT
Source organism: Scyliorhinus torazame (assembly GCF_047496885.1). Taxonomy (NCBI): domain Eukaryota; kingdom Metazoa; phylum Chordata; class Chondrichthyes; order Carcharhiniformes; family Scyliorhinidae; genus Scyliorhinus; species Scyliorhinus torazame. The sequence goes on along the minus strand of NC_092713.1, from coordinate 112,557,397 downwards.
AAGCATAAGTGAGATTTGAAAGTAGTATCTCAAGGGCGTGATCTTGCATGAACTATTGGCAAGTGCTGATAACAGAAGAGTGTGAAAATAAAATAATTTATTCACAATTTCGTGAAATTGCTGGTGCAAATATCAAACAACGAACCAATCTGATGGGATTTTCATTGAAACATTCATTTTTTTCTCAGCTGTTCGCTGGCCTGTACATGTCAATTTACACTCTGAACATCGATTCAACAATGCAGAATAAAATAGTCAATGTGAAGCTGCTTGAAAAAGGCAGGAAATAAGTTGTATATTTCTAATGAAATCAATCCTATCCTGATAGTTCAGGGGAAGAATAAAATGTTCCAGCAGTCATCAAACGTAGAAATAAATCACTTTGCAAGCCACAAGTGCAGCAGAAATTTTGTTGCACTAATCATCATCAGTCTGAGAAGAGCAACAGGATCTGAAGAAATTCAATTCCAGGATTTCAACCATTGACCAGGATTCTAAACCAGGGACCCACAAGACAGTTTCAAGGGGTCTGCCAGATAGTTACGAAAATTATTTCACATTCATTGCTCATTACTTCATACTCAACTATCTCTGGGAGTACTACTACCAATTATAATGTCCCTTGGAACCAACTATCTTTCTGAACAGGTGTGACGTTCACAAGATTGATAACCACACCCTGATCCTGTCAAGGACAAAGGTCTACAGATTTTAACATGTCTATTTAATGTAGAGATCCACGTGCATAGAGGCAGTCGACTGATTCAGGTGGACGAAGGACTTGATATTGTTAGTCCATTCATGCATTTGCCTTTCACCATGCCATTATGTAGACACAGGCTTCAGGGAACAATCAATGCCACTCGTCACCAGCTTACGAATTAAATAATTCATTCCTGAATGAGACAGATGTGAAGAAAATCACCAAGCATCTTATTATGATACATGTAGCAATCGTTTCCTGATGTGTTCTTATAAAACTTCCATTTTAATTCTCTGATAGCCAAATGCCCATGAAATAATTTGCCAAATCAGCCCATGTAGTGCTGAATAGAATCATAGAATTTACAGTGCAGAAGGAGGCCATTCGGCCCATCGAGTCTGCGCCAGCCCTTGGAAAGTGCACCCATGCCTCCACCCGATCCTGTAATCCAGCAACCCCACCCAACCTTTGGACACTAAGGGCAATTTAGCATGGCCAATCCACCGTGGGCGGCACGGTAGCACAGTGGTCTGCCAATGATATTGATTTTGAACTGTCAGCTTGTCAGATATTGGAACGCAATTTTTTGATTTGTGTAGAGGTACAGCTGATGTATAAATGTTTCATCGGAAACAAGTGGAGTCACATTTCCGAACATTGATTCCTTTTTAAATATGTGACGTTCTAAAACATTTAACTAAAAACTAGCCAGCTTTAAAGCCACAAACGACGTTCTCTTTAAATTGTCAATCCTACTTGTGCATCACCCTGCTTAGTTCTCATATTAACATTGAATGATGAAGTCTTTGGTTCAACTGGTTCGGTGTTTCATCAAGTTTTCAAATGCAAGCTGAGGAATCCCAATTTATCTTCCAAACTGCTGCAAGCGTGGGATTTAAATATTTATCCAACTGAAAAAAATGTTGTAATTGTGTGGTTCATAGTTAAAAGATGCAGATTATTCATACCTGCAAGTGTCGGGTTTAGCTTAACAGGAGCAGCTAAGTTTACAAAGACAAATCAATTTATGAATTAGTTGTTCCCCTGTTATATGTCCAGGAAATAAGCAGAAACATGAAGAATCCTGCCAAGCATGTTAACAAAACCTGTTATTTTGAACAAATTTACAAGCCAAACAAGGACATTTTAGGAATTGGAAACCATAGAGCTGTTAAACATAGCTAAATGGCTGTATTGCAGATCAAATACTTTTCTCCAAAGTCCACATCCTGACCTCAACATCCTAGAACTTATCAAAACTTTGCAGAAATTATCTGTATCGAAACTTTGTGGTCTAATGTTGCCAGAACTTTTGGTGCATGGAGTGACGAAAGTTCCAGAAATATCGATAAATAATGTCAATACTCTGGGTCACATTTCTACTTCAAGATATTTGGTGGCCTTGGTGAAATTTCTGTGCATTTGTACCAATATCATATTTCTGCCTTGTACGAGTGAATACATGATGTTACTTGAAGAATTGAGAAAGTCCTTCTTCCAAGGATGATACCATTTTGTATTCAGATTGCAAAAATTGATGGAACAGTAGCATACTGGTTCTGTATTGAACGAGCAATTCAGAGGCCTGCATTAACGATCCACAGACATGAGGCACAAATCCCTTCACAACATCTGGAGAATTTGAATTCGGTTAATTAAATAAATATGGAATAAAAGGCTACATCAGTAATGGTGACCATGGAACGATGGGGTTGCCTTAAAAACCCAATTGATTCACTAACAACCTTTAGGTGGAAGAAATCTGCCATCCTCACCTGGGCTGGTCTACATGCGACTCCAGAACAAGAACAGGAGTTGACCCTGAACTCCCCTCTTAAACAGTCAAACAAGCCATTCAGATTTGACAAACAATTATAGAAAAGTCTACAAATAAAACTGAATGAACCACCTGTCAAACAACAAAGGCAATCCCAGCCTAGTCAATCCTGCAAATTCCCCACACTAACAACTGCAACTTGTGCCAAAACTGGGAGATTAGTGATCCAATGCAGTCTCCCCCTCACCACCCCTTGGTATGCCCTGCCCCACTAGAAGTGCCAGCACATTGGCATACAGTTGAGAGAGAGTAACCCTCAATTCTCAACATTGATTGCTGTCCCACATCATTGAAAAGGAAACATCCTGTTCATTATCACCTACTTCCCTCCCTTAACTGATGAATCAGTGTTCCATGCAGTTTTGAGTGTAACAAGGGAACAAGAGTACTCTTGGTGAGGGACTTCACAGTCAATGACCAAAAATGGCTCAGCAGCATAATTTCTCATCAAGTTGGCCAAATCATTCAGGACATAGCTGCCCGGCTGGGTCTGTGGCAGATGGTGAGAAAATCAACTTAAGAGAAAACCTACTTGACCTTAATCCTCACCAGTCACAGATGCACCTTTCCAAAAGACTATTCATATAGTGACCATCACACATTCCTTGTCAAGACAAAGTCCCATCTGCCCAGAGGGAGCCAGTGTCGTCGAGCAGCTACATTGTTTTACAAACTTTTTTTCCGGGTGCCCATTTTTACCAACCGGCCAACCTTTGGGACCCACACAGGCCGAAATTGGCGACCCACCATTTTCTCTTACCTTTAATGCGAGAGGTGAGCCTGCTTGGTCCTCATTTACTTGTTTGCTGCTGACAAAATGGAGGAATTTCAATCGTGTCCCAAGCACGTGACGTCAGCATTCGGGCGCATGACCTACTCTCTGCCTCACTTCAAGCAGGAAAATTACATGGAATTTTTTTTAAAAAGCTTCTCCTGGGTCAGCGAGGAGGAGACGGTGCTTCTCGCTGGGCTCTGCGGATGCGCACTGATGAGCGGGCACGCATGTGCAGTGTGCCCGTATTGTCTTAGCTGACCGTCATTTTTAAACTGCTCGCAGCCGGCATTGTTAAAAGCTAGCTGCTGCGGCTGTTGCGTGTGAATTCCTGCGATCAGGAACGCCATGATGGATGGATGACCCTCCAGACACCCATCCACGACCCACCTGCGGGTCGTGACCCTCATTTTAAAACTGCCTGGTCTAGCACTACCATGCAAAATGAGATAGACTCGGACCAGATTTCACAGCTCAAAGCTGGGCATTCACGAAACAATATGGGCCACAGCAGCAGGAATGGATACCACCCGAATCTAACTTGATGTCCCTCACTTTTTCATTACCATCAAGCCAGGAGAGCTTTCTGGTTCAATGAAAGGTGCATGAAATCAGATGTTTCATGCATGCTAAACAGCAGAAACAACATGCTGCAGACAGAGTTAAGCATTCCCACAACAAACAGATCAGATCAAAACTACGCCCTGCCAGATAAAGCATCTACATTTAAATTAACCAGAGCTGGCTCCCTAAACAATCCATGACCAGCAATCAATGATGGCGGAGCCCAGCATGAAAACAAGGCTGAAGCATTCAGCAGAAGTGTCAAATGATTTAGATGTCACATGTACCGAGATATAGGTATTGTTCTGCGTTCAGTCCAGGTAGATTGCTCCACACATTAACATCCGACATAACGATAAATACACATAGACATCGGGTGAAGTATACGGAACATAATGCTACAACTATAGAGAAGATAAGAACACAAGAACTAGGAGAAGTAGGCCATTTGGCCCTTCGAGCCTGCTCCGCCATTCAATGAGATCATGGCTGATCTTTTGTGGACTCAGCTCTACTTTCCTGCCAGAACACCATAACCCTTTATTCCTCAAAAAACTATTCATCTTTTGAAAACATTTAATGAAGGAGCCTCAACTGCTTCGCTGGGCAGGGAATTCCATAGATTCACAACCCTTTGGATTAAGAAGTTCCTCCTAAACTCAGTCCGAAATCTACTTCCCCTTATTTTGAGGCTGTACCCCCTAGTTCTGCTTTCACCCGCCAGTGGAAACAACCTTCCAGCATCTATCCTATCTATTCCATTCATAATGTTTCTATGAGATAATAATAATAAAAAATCTCTTATTGTCACAAGGAGGCTTCAATGAAGTTACTGTGAAAAGACCCTAGTCGCCACATTCCAGCACCTATTCGGGGAGGCCGGTACGGGAATTGAACCCACGCTGCTGGCATGGTTCTGCATTGCAAGCCAGCTATTTAGCCCACTGTGCTAAACCAGATGCAAAGAGAGATGAGTTCAGTCTATAAGAGGGCCATTCAGAAGGGCAGTCTGGTGATACAGTGGATAGCACTACTGCCTCATGGCACTGAGGACCAGGTTTGATCCCGGCCCCAGGTCACTGTCCATGTGGAGTTTGCACATTCTCCCAGTGTCAGCGTGGATCTCAATCCCACAACCCAAAGATGTTGTGTAGGTGGGTAGGCAATGCTGAATTGCTCCTCAATTGGAAAAAAAAGAATTGGTACCCTGAATTTATTTTACAAATTAAACACATTTAAAAAAAGGGCCATTCAGGTGTCTAGTACAACGGAGAATAAGCGTTTTTTGAATCTGTTGGTGTGTATTCTCAGACTTTTGTATCTTCTGTCCGGTGGAAGAGATTTAAAGAGAAAATCGTCCGGGTGGGAGGGGTCTTCGATTATGCAGCCCATTTTCCCAAGGCAGCTGGGGGTGTAGACAGAGTCAATGGATTCGCATGACAGACTGGACGGAGTTCACGACTCTCTGTAGTTTCTTACAGACTTGGGCCGAGCAGTTGCCATCCCAAGCTATGATGCATCCAGATAGGATGCTTTCTATGGCGCATCTACAAACATTGGCAAGAGAGTCAATGTGGACATTGAAGGTTGTACTTTCTTGGTCAAAGCGTTGACGTGGGTGGGCCAGCACAGATTGTTGCAGATTTTTACACCGAGGAATTTGAAACTAGAAACCATCTCCACCTAGGCGCCATTGATGCAGACAGGGGCGTGTATGATACTTTGTTTCTGGAAGTCGATGAGCAGCGCCTGCGTTTTGCTGACATTGAGGAAGAGATTGTTGTTATTGCACCATGCCACTCGGTTCCCTATCTCCTTCCTGTACTCTGACTCATCATTGCTTGAGATTCGACCCACTATGGTCATGTCACCAACAAACTTGTAGATGGAATTGGAAACAAATTTTGCCACAGTCCTGTGTGTATAAGCAGTATAGTAGGGGACTAAACACGAGCCTTGTTTAGTCCCCTACCATACTGCTTATACACACACGACTGTGGCAAAATTTGTTTCCAATTCCATCTACAGTATTGAGGACTACCGTGGAAGTGGTGTCGTTGTTTATCCTTACTGATTGTGGTCCGTAGGTCAGAAAGTCAAGAATCGAGTTGCAGAGGGTGGAGCCAAGTCCTCTGTTTTGGAGTTTGGATATGAGCTTGGCTGGGATTATGGTGTTGAAGGCGAAGCTATGGTCAATGAGTAACAGTCTGATGTAGGAGGCTGACATAGGAGTCCTTGTTGTCACGATGCTCCAGGGATGAGTGTAGGGCCAGAGAGATAGCATCTACTGTGGACTGGTTTTGGCGGTAGGCAAATTACAGTGGATCAAGGCAATCTGGAAGTTTGGAGCTGATGCGTCTCATGACTAACCTCTCGAAGCACTTCATAATGATAGATGTCAGAGCCACTGATCAGTAGTCATTGAGGCACAATGCCTGGTTCTTCTTTGGCACTGGTATGATAGCGGTCCTGTTGAAGCAAGTGGGAACCTTGTTTGCCACAACCAACTAGAGCGTATTATTCAGCTGGGACTCTAGCATAGCCTGGTATTGTCACTTGGCGTTCCTGGTGGCTTTGCTAAGGTCGTACCTAGATTTCTTGTATAGGGCAGGGTCATCCTTCTTGGAATACCTCAGACGTGGACTTCAGTAGGGAGTGGATCTCCCAGATATAAGTGAGGGCAGATCCGGTGATCCGCAGCAGTAGGGGTAGTTCCAGTGAGTCTAAAGAAACTCCATGATAACTTGCTCTGTATCTGATCGTTACCTTACCACATGTGCTTTAATAAAAATCCTGGTTTGGACAAGTCACCAGCAGTTCTATGGATTCCTTGCTAGACAACAAACATAACATTCCGAACTAAATACAAGGGTGGACCTACAACATATGGACTGCAGTTCAAGAAGACAACGCACCACCACCTTCAAACTGATCTTTCCTGAAATAGCCTCAAAGCATGAACAAATATTTTAAAGCTAGCGTTTCAGATGGCCCATTTGATTAAAAGAACATGGGAGAAGGGAACCAAAAGCAAACAGATTCAGAACCTCTTCCATGTACACCAAATCACAACTTTTATAAATAAGGTAGCCTATTCCAGAAAATAGGAAAACTAAAATGATTGTGTGTCGACAGAGCGCCCCTAGCCACTAGGTATGGAGCACTGATGAAGAACTGAAGTATAAACTCAAGTCTGGACCCGAGCATCACTGGAATTTGTATTTAAAACTCCCTCTACTTCACATACAAAGAGCAGTGTTATCCAATATATTTGCCACTGTAGCTAATTGGTAATCCAAATATGATTAGTTGCTTCTCTGATTTAGCAACTAAAAATGAGTAATAGTCACAGTGTTGGGCATGTGATCTCAATGGTCACATTGTCACCATGTTATGCATGTATACTTAAACCATTTTGTGCCAGGTTAAAATCTTAAGACGTGAGCGTGTGTTTTGTTTTACTTTCTTGGTTAGTTCAATAAACATACACGTGACGCACTTTCGAGCTGCATTTTGCCAATGTACACAGGAGTTTCCTACTGAGGTTAGTGAAGGGCTAAAACGTTGTTGCCTCAGCAATTTCTTTTGAGCGTTGCTTACGACCCAGGTGGTGTGTACACCTCAATTGATGTACACTCTCCACAAGTCATGTGAAATATTTCTCTGGGTGGCCGTCAACTGCATCCGGTGTACTCCCCAGCTCCTAACTCCTCCGAAACCAACAAAGAAAACCTTTCCCTTTAGAATCACTTCACAGTCTGTAAAGATTCATGTGATGGTGACGATAGATTTGAAGCTAACCGCCTCCATTGCGAAAGAGCCGGTACCAGAAGCGAGGGAGGAAACTGGTTTAACTCACCATTACTCATTGATCGGACGTATCCATCATCGGGCCCCTCCGAGCTTCTCGGACCGCCTTCATCCACAGATTTAGCCGCGGAAATACGCCGGCCCCTGAGCGTCATTCCCGTCCCACTCGCCATGAGCTTCCTGCGGGAAGGAAGGGCCAGAGAGAAATCACCGAGAGCACAGAAACAGGCAATGGAGCTTCAAACCTCAGTCGAACTAACAGTCCGCACTTGGCTGTTTAAAAAATCCAAGACTGATGTTCCGCTGGATACAGGGGGAAAAAATGAAACGGGGTGTTTAGAACGTTACGTTTAAACCAAAAAAACAAGACGAGATTAAATCGCAAAGTTCTTACAAGTGATGAGAAGCCAGGAACGAGGAAAGCGTTTTTACAACAACAAAAAAAATCAAATCTTTAAATATGACATTGGAAAGGGAAGTTAGTGGAAATTTTCAATTGGCTAGCAACTGAGCAAGAAGGAAGAGAAACTCCTTGGCCTGCTGGAAGCTCTCTGTCGCTGGGGTATCCGGAGCCGGGAGAAGAGGAAGGTGGCCCAAGTCCGGCACACAGGTCAGGGTGGCGGGAGGTACATAGGTCCCGCCACAGTTCTCAGCGTAAGCAGCAGGTTCGCGGTTCCTGGCTCTATTCACTACAGCAGCGGAAGTTCCCCCTTCCCCACAGTGAGAGGCGAGGGGACTCTCTGCTCACCTGCTTCCCCACACTCGATACAAATGTTGCTGCAACTCTCAGCGTTCGAAAAGAGAACGTGATCGCCAGCGCGCGCCTGCTCACGCACCAGTACGTGGAGATGCCGGCGTTGGACTGGGACCAGGACGTCAGTGCGCGCGCTTCCGCCTGGAGCGCCACCCCGGAGCCACTCTCCCCGCCAGCCAGGCAGCCAGCCACGAACAACACATGCAAATACACGAGGAAGGCAGCCCAGAGCTTTCAGCACCATTGCCTCATCCACCGGGTCCAGCCGAATCACAGAAGGGACCGAACATGAGGAAGAGATAAAGCGGAATACAAAAACCAACAATTCAATGAGCTGGCTGTTTAACAGATGTTTCCTTGGGAGAAAGAATATCGTCTTTTGGGGCGATAAAACTTTCCTTGCATAATTCTCACTTCACTCAATCTCCCAAACTCTTCAGTCAGTCGTCGCTTAAAGTTGCAGTTGGGTTGCTGATGATCCCAATTTCAAGTGAAATGACGTTCGGTGAAGGTAAAAAAAACAAAAATACTGTGTGTGCAGTACTGTACTAATTGAAATAACTCAACATAAATCACGAAGTATTAAAGAAATGTAGTCTAAATTCAAAGTAAATAATAATCACGGTCTCTTATTCTTCTTGCGCAGTCCCTCAGATTCAGGGATGATTTCTTATATTCATTCAGGATCTGGGCATCAGTAGCTGGGTCAGCATTTATTGCCCATCCCAAAGTTCCCTCCATTTCAGAGACAAAAGTGAACCTGGCTCATATGAAGGTCACATCAGGTAAAGATGGCAGATTTAGAACCATAGAATACCTACAGTGCAAAAAGAGGCCATTTGGCCCATCAAGACTGCACCAACCCTCTGAATGAGCACCCTACCTGAGGAAATGAGCAAAAGGGCATGGCACTGAAGCATGATGGGTAGTTAGGCCATGTCAGGAGTAAATCTTACTGCAGTAGAAATTGGACGAGAGCAGCAGACTCTGTAGAGGTCTCGGGCTTATGCTGAAGAAAGGTACAGCCTTCACTAGGACTCCAGGAAGGCATGGTGAGGGGGGTGGGTAATCACTGAGTCGCTCGGTTGGAGAAGATACTGGTAAAAGGGGCCTCAGGCAAAAGGAATGTGAGAGGAGGCGATTGGGACCAGTAATTGCTAAGATTACCTTATATGGCCAGGTTAAGGAATGTGAGAAGAACCTATGGAAAACCCGACAATTGCCAAGTTACCTTATTTAGTCGTGTGAAACCTCATTCTATACCAATGTATATGAGACAAAGTGCTTTGTGTTGTTCTTCATTTGCTCTGAGGAATTCGACAGACTATGGCAGAGTGAGTCCGCTTGCAAGCTGCGCAAATAAAGTAAATTGTTTTTACCTACAATCCGACTCGGTATATTTACTGAGACCAGACTGAGGGCAAAAAGAACTCGAATTCTCAGACCTAGGCCTTCTCTCACACCCTACCCCACCTAGCCTGCACATCTTTGGACTGTGGAAGGAAGCCAGAGTGAAAACTCCACAGTCACCCGGGTCCCTTGCACTGTGAGGACATTTAGAGAACTTCCTTCCCAAAAGAACATGAGTGAACCAGGTGGGTTCTTACAACAATTGACAATGAATTTATAGTCATCATTAGACTTTTGAATTTTATTAAATTCAAATCTCACAATCTGCCATGGCAGGATTTGAACCCATGTTCCCAGACCTTACCCTGGGCCTCTGGATTACTAATCAGAGACAATACCACAACATCACCCTCTCCTACTTGGACTCCAGTTCAAAGGGTTCTCAGGTAGCTTTAAAATCCAAAGCGCCATCTGCAGACTGCCACATGTGGAGCAGATGTCGCTTGCAGGGTCAGTTAAATTACTTGTTTGTTCACGTTATTGCACTCTGTCACCTTGACTTCATCTCTGATGTTGCCAACAAAGTCCTGCTTTCAGTTTTGATTGTTCACCATGAGTTGCTGGACCTCTTCATGGATCCTTTGAGGACATCCCCAAAGCGTTTCAGTGGAGGTGGCTTTGAGTGATTAGCAACTCACTGCTGGGCTTGATCCAACTGCACACCACGTCCCGGTCCCCTCAACTTCACTACCATTTCCGAAACCATGAGTACCCTTCTGACTGCCCGTCTGATACCCTGATCTGACCCAACCTTACTACCCACCCACCTGACTGCCTCGCCCTCCCAACTAAACCTGACTACCCTTTCAACACAATCCAACTACCCCCCCACCTCATCACCCATCCCGACCCCTCAACTACCCAGACCCAACTATCCACCCACCTAAACGCCCTCCCAACCACCCTTCCAACCCAACCACTGCCTCCCACTACTCACTCATCCCAAATCCAAACTACTCAACCTGACTAGCCACCTACCTACCACCACCTACCTTCTGTCCAGTTACCCACCTCCCCGATTGCTCACTTGCCCACCTCATTAACATTCTAACTGGGCCTTTAAACTTACCACATAGCAGCTCGTACTGTAAAAAAAAAATGTTTCCTGTCTTCCTCCAACTCTATTTCCCTGATGCAGTTCCCTAAGAGATGCTTGCGATGCGCATTTCTCTGAAAGCCAGGATCGGTGGACCCCATTAGAAATGTGCAACAGCATCAAGTTATGAGTGCAGCAACAATCAGATGGTCGGGCTGCTACTCTGAAGATCCGGGCGATTGTGAGGTGAATGTGGATGGATAAATGTGGGCATTTGCAAATACATCTTCATATCAGTGTCAGGCGATGCAATGAAGTAAGAAAGTAACTGTGAACTCTGACTATTGATATAATTGTCTAATATTTAATCAGGCCCATGGTTTGCTGTTCTGTTCTCAGTTTGGTTTCAATGGCAAATTTCAGAAAACCCATGCATGCGTGTGAAACTTAAATGCCGTTTAAAATTTCATTGCATTTCAGTAATTTAAATGTTTAAGTCACTCCCCCTCCTTTCCGAAGGAGAATTACACCCATGCAGCTGAACACAGCCATGTTAGCTCTGGAAGGCAGTTCGTCGGAGCTGGCACTTTGACACATTTGTATTGACTTTAACAATCCACCCTCGCCTCAACCCATATGCTCCTCGGTGTTAAAATTAAAATAGGTCGCCTGATAGTTCTGTGGATAAGGAAACTATATTGTCTTGTACTGAGCCACACATAACAGAAGATCACAGACTGTGCTGAGCTGGTTGGTCTTTTTTAGAAACTGAAAATGGTCTCAACAACACTTAGTTTACGCAGAAGATAAATAGTTGTGTCTTCCTGGAAAGTACCCATATGCATATCAGGTAAAAGGGAGGATGGTTGAATGACAACTTTCATTCATCGGGGTCTTATCATAGAAAGATACTCCAGGGCTCTTCAGAAAAGCATAACCGGGCAGCACGGTGGCGCAGTGGATTAGCCCTGTTGCCTTACGGCGCCGAGGTCCCAGGTTCGATCCTGGCTCTGGGTCACTCTCCGTGTGGAGTTTGCACATTCTCCTCGTGTTTGCATGGGTTTTTCCCCCACAACCCAAAGATGTGCAGGCTAGGTGGATTGGTCACTCTAAATTGCCCCTTAATTGGAAAAAATGAATTGGGTACTCTTTAAAAAAAAAAAAAAAAAATTTTAAACAAAAAAAAAGAAAAGCTGAAAGAGCTGAAGGTGGATCACAGGAGAACATTGTAATCGTTGAATTGTGAGGTAACAGAGGTGTTATGTGAGAGTACCTTTACGAAATGGATGTTTATCAAATAGCTGCAGCGATGTCAGTGTGTGGGTGGAGCTGAGCTGTGACTGCTTTTGCTTTCACTTTGAGCACAAAAGCTGGTGTGTGTCTGTGTTTTAGTTTCGTTTTGAGAGTTGAAGAAGTTGCAGTCCCAGCAAGCAGATGTGCATTGATCTCTCTCTGCAATCTAAAGACTGTCTCCAGATCATTTGAGGATTTCAAAGTAATACCTGTTTCTGTAGAGAATTTAAACCTGCTGTCTTTCTGTAAAAAGGGTCTTTTGGTCTTTTGGATGTTGTTAGGAAAGCTATGAAGTGTTACTTATAGAATATTGTATCTATGGGGATTATTGGTGTTGATAGTTGTTAACATGTTTACTGTGGGTTTATAAAGTGTTAACTGGATTTATAAATAAACATGGTTTTGTTTTGAAAGTACTTTAGATCTCTGTTGCATCACACCTGTAAAGTAGGCCCTTGTGCTCCCCATAACTACAATCTGTTAAAAGTAGTGGGTCAGGTGAACTCCATGATACACTTTGGTGTTCTCTAAACCCTGACCCATAACAGAGGTTCAAACAAGAATTTTAACGACAGCTAGGCAGAGGCAGATAATGCTAAAGTGAAAGCATGCAATTGTTGTTGTGGAGAAGAAAAGTATTCAGCTCGGTTCAATTGAAAGCTGAGGATATCAAATGCCTGATTCAACCTGAGTCATGGGGGCAAAGTGTTGGTGGCAAGGGTGCAGAGCATATGATGGAGGTTGAGGGTGGCAGCTTTGGACTTGACAATATTTAGCTGAAGGAAACTGTGGCTCAAAGACCGGATGTCAACAGTGGAGGAGTCAAGGAAGGAGTAAAAGAGACAAAGGTGAGTGTCATCATCGCAGATGTGTAACCTGACCCTCATATCTGTGGATAATGCCATGATCGGAGTGGGGGAGGAACAGGGCTGGACATGGGGTGCAGGGCTGGAGGTGTGGGGAGCAGGTGGAAGAGGAAGGAGTCAAAGATGATTCCTTGGATAAACCATTGCTGATGTTTGTTGAGTAAGAATGGAACTAAGCAAAGTAATCAGGCCAAACTTGGTGATGGTGGATAGCCATTAGAAGAGGATGGTGTGGTTGACCCAGTCAAAGGCTACAGGAGGAAGATTTTGAAATTGTGAGGGAAAACAAGGGCAGGAAAGACAGTATATCACTAGGCATCCACCAGTGAAGTTCTGAATCTGTTAGCAAGTAGGTGAGTGCAACAGGTAACTCCCCAAATTGGATTCCTGATTCAGGGGAGCAGGGAAGAAATGGAATGAGGAAGAAAAGATTATGAAGGAAAGATTATGCTAATTATTTTCCCAAAAGATGGAACAAGAACAGAATGAACAAGGACAGAATGGTTTGACAGGGTTCACAGATCGCACAGCTAGTATCCTGTTGTATGTGACTCATGAATGGTGTCCTGTTGTGTAGAAAATTACACATGGAGCACTGCAGCTGAAACTGATCCCTTGTGGTCTTTCAATTTCACACAACACAAACAATAGAAGGAGGGAACCATGGAATAGGTTTTGCATCAACTACAATCAAACTGCATAAGATCAAGCTGGAAATGTTTGACATTCAAAAATTAATTAACTACATTTTAATATGACCTATCATACATGGCTGTTAACAAACTACTTTCTCAATAAATTAAGCCACAAGTAAAATCCATCTCTGTATGGTTTTATGAATTTCCTGATGACCAATGAAAGGTACTGTCTATTACTCCTTCAATGAGTGCCAGGTGTGAATTTTAGTCAGAGTTAGATTTGCAAATGCTCTCATGACACGAGTGCCCAATAATTACACATGAACAATGATGACTCGGTGCGGGTGATGGTACATCCACAGTCCCTGGGGAACAGTAATTCCGGAAAGAATGAATGCCTAAAGGAAACGATGGAAAGAAACAAAATTGAGAAAATGTATGTCACCCAGCGTAGACTGAACATGCTGACCAGTCTGTGTTGAAGCATCAGTTTCAGTTCGAAACAGCAATCGAGGGCTACATTTGGCATCACTGGACTGAAAATTGGAAGTATCAGTGACAATTCCAACTCCGTATCATTGATCAATATCGCCTATGGGAGATAGAGGATGTGGAAAGGATCATGCTAACTATGATGCCCCATGCAATTAAATAACCTGCTGATACTCGTACTCTAATGTTTACAAATTAAGAATAGCCACTAGCCTGAGAATTGCCCGCACTTGTGGAACAATGGAGAACAAGTAGCTTTAGGAGAGGAGGGATGAAAATTTGGAGGAAAGTATGAGAGAGAAAAAATTGACCGATCCTCACACAATTGAGCCATTGTCTTGTGTCCTTCTGGTTGTGAAACAGGTTTCTTCCCATCTCTCATTCCTGTCAAATCATCTGTTACACGGTTGAATCACAAGAAAGCAGGAAGGAAACATACCTTCAAAAGAGAGGGACTGCGACTTATCCAATAAATGATTAAATTGGACATCCCTGTCTGGCGCAACAGTATTTTGGGACAGATGGCTCAATCAGGACTAACAAGGTAACTCAGGGATAGTCTTAAAGCTAAAGAGGAGGCATATAAATTGGCCAGAACAAGCAGTCAGCCTGCTTGTTCTGGGAGAAATTTAAAATTCAGCAGAAGTGGTCAGAGGGTTTAATTCAGAAGGGGAAAATAGAATACGAGGGTAAGTTTGCAGAAAACATAAAAACTCACTGCAAACTCATCTATAGATATGGGAAGAGAAAAAGACTGGTGAAGTCTAATGTAGGTCACTGACAGTTAGAATAAGGTGAATTCATAATGGGCAACAAAGAGATGGCAAACCAGTTGAATAAATACTTTGGATCTGTCTTCACTAAGGGGAACACAAGTAACCTTCCAGAAATACCAGGGGACAGAGAGTCTAGCATGAAGGAGGAACTGAAAGAAATCCTTTTAGTCAGGAAATAGTATTGGGGAAATTGATGGGATTAAAACCCGATAAGTCCCCAGGGCCTGATGCTCTGCATCCCAGAGTACTTAAGGAAGTGGACCTAGAAATTGTGGATGCAATGGTGATCATTTTCCAGCATTCTATAGACCCTCCAATGGATTGGAGGGTAGCTAATGTAACCCCACTTTTTAAAAGGGAGGGAGAGAATACTGGGAATTATAGACCGGTTAGCTTGACATCGGTGATGGGGAAATGCTGGAGTCAATTATTAAGGATGAAATAATTGAGCATTTGGAAAGCAGGGACAGGATCGGTCCAAGTCAGCATGGATTCACTGAAGGGAAATCATGCTCGACAAACCTTCTGGAATTTATTGAGTATGTGACCAGTAGAGTGGACAAGGGTGAACCAGTGGATGTTGTGTATGTGGACTTTCATAAGGCTTTTGACAAGGTCACACACAAGAGATTACTGAGCAAAATTAAAGCTCATGGTATTGGGGGTAATGTATTGACGTGGATGGAGAACTGCTTGGCAGACAGGAAGCAGAGAGTGGGAATAAACAGGTTCTTTTCAGAGTAGCAGGCATTGACGAGTGGGGTACCGCAAGTGCTGGGACCCCAGCTGTTCACAATACACATTAATGATTCAGACATGCAATATCTCCAAATTTGCGGACAACACTAAGCTGGGTGGCAGTGTGTGCTGTGAGGAGGATGCAAAGAGGCTGCAGGGTGACTTGGCCAGGCTGGCTGAATGGGCAAATACTTGACAAATACAATATAATGTGGGTAAATATGAGGTTATCCACTTTGGTGGCAAAAAAACAGGAAGGCAGATTATTATCTGAATGGTGGCAGTTTCGGAAAAGGGAAAGTGCAACGAGACCTGGGTGTCGTGATGGAACAGTCGCTGAAGGTTGGCATGCAGGTATAGCATGCGGTGAGGAAAGCTAATGGCATGCTGGCCTTCATAGAGAGAGGATTTGAGTGTAGGAATAGGGATGTCTTGCAGCAGTTATATAGGGCCTTGGTGAGGCCACACCTTGAGTAGTGTGTGAAGTTTTGGTCTTCTAATTTGAGGAAGGACATTCTTGCTATTAACGGTGTCCAACGAAGGTTCACCAGACTAATTCCCGGGATGGCAGGAGTGACAGATGAAGAAAGACTGGATCGACTGGGCTTGTACTCATTGGAGTTTGGAAGAATGAGAGGGGATCTCATAGAAACATATCAAATCCTGATGGGACTGGACAGGCTAGATGCGGGAAGAATGCTCCCGATGTTGGGACGTCCAGAACTAGGGGTCACAGCCTAAGAATAAGGGGTAAGCCATTCAGGACTGAGATGGGGAAGAACTTCTCCCAGAGAGTTGTGAACTTGTGGAATTCTCCACCACAGAAAGCTGTTGAGGCCAGTTTGTTGGATATATTAAAGAGGGAGCTGGACGTGGCCCTTGTGGCTAAAGGGATCAAGGGATATGGAGAAAAAAAGTGAGTGGGATACTGAATTTGCATGATCAGCCATAACCATATTGAATGGTGGTGCAGGCTCGAAAGGCCAAATAGCCTATTCCTGCACCTATTTTCTATGTTTCTAAATTATTTTAAAATGAGGAACAGATCCTATAGGGATGGCCTAGAATGGAACATTCAATAAAAATAAGGCTGAGGTCCCTCAATGGAAATTGGAAAATTTGTGTTTCTCACGATCGTAAGCAGCCTAGCAAGATTGGATTCTTAGAAATTACAAGTTCCTATGTTAAACATTCCTGTGATTTAATTATCAGGTCCATAATTACAACAAATTTATAATTATTAATTTAAAAAAAGGAATTTCCCTTGCATTTACATCCTTCTTGGGTTTCTTATAAAAACTAGAACTTATTCAAGAAATTTGTTGTTGATCAATAAAGTAAATAACTGTAAATTTGCTTGCTCACCTTTGCCAGCAGGATTTCCTGTCCCAGAATTGTTAAAGTTTGGCCCATATGTCAATTGTATCACCTGAGTAAAGGTTGACGCACCCGTTTTCTCTTGGCTGCCGCAGTAACAACTACCAAAGGTCACCATTACACATGCCAGAGATTAACACTGCAAACATTTGTCACATCTGAATTCAATTGTTTTTAAGCAGTGTAATGGGTTAAAACACCACTACTTCACTTCTAGGATCTGTCAATGAGTTGTCTGGATGGGGGCATCAAGCTCATATGGTACTTTATCCCAAAACATGGATCAAACAGTTGGTGATGAGTAAACCTGATATATGGCAGTAGATTTCAATATCTAAAATGAGAGGTTCTCACTGCAGGCTGGACATAAGAACAAGTACTGAAACAGCTGATTGCCTGCCATGCTTCAGTGTGTGTGGCTTGTGTCCATGCTATGATCAGGAGGATTTATTTGTGAATTCTACAACTCACCAATGGCACGAGGATGTACTGGAGGCTGCTGTCCACTCGGCAAAGGGTAAAACAGTTGCTGAGTGATTAGTTAGTGGCTGTCCTCCTTCAAAGGGTTATTGAGGTAACTAGTACTTCCTTTAGAGTCAAGGAGGTTGTAAGATAACACATCTGCCTGATATGTTTGAAAATAAGTCAACTCTCTGTGGCTGAATGGGTAAGCTGATAGCTGAAAACAGGCACTTGAGCAACAGTCCAGGGTGCTGCTCTGCAACTCAATGAGAGTCCCTGAGTTGTGTCATCCAAAGACATGGGATGAGCTTTCATATGTACATTGACACCCAACTTTGTTTCTCTTACCCCTCAACCTCCTCTGTTCTGTCAGGCAGCTTATCCGATATGTTATCTTACATCAGCAGTAAGTTTTTCCACATAAGCATTGGGGATACTGAAGCCATTGTCTTCAGCCCCTACCGCAAACTCAGTAACCTTTTCACCGATTGCACCATCCACCCCTCCACCCCTGCCTCAGGTTAAACCAGGCTGCAACCTGTAACAATCTCCATAGAAACCAATAACTTTAAAAACAAACATTTAGATTTCAGTGAAATTGAAAAGATCACACAAGTTTTAAGACTTGTACTGTAATAAACAAACTAACAGCAACAGTGTCTAAACACTTCTCTGAACTACAGAAAAAATACCCCACTTAATTTGCAAAATGACCAAAACTCTCCCTCCACAGTTACACTTTACTCTGTCCTTTAAGTAGATTCTTCATTCTCCAGAAACCAGTACAAAACTATTCTCAGCTCCTGATGGCATGCTTCCTTTTCACTTTACCAACCGGAAAACTTCTAATTCCTGAAACTTTGCAATGAAGGATGAATTTCCCTTTAGCCAAGCTAGGTGAATCTTGTTCAAATCCTCATGAACAGGGTCTCTTCAACCTGAGTGTGAGCTCCCGCTTGCATCTTGCATAATGACTGACATAGCCAGCATTTTCTCTGCTTAAGGTGCAGGCCTAGCTGCCTCTATTTTTGTGCTCTCACTCTCTCTCCCAAATTCTTGCAGGCTGATTGTTGGTGAGGTTCAGGATCTTTTAGAAAAATCCTGCAACTCAATCATATAATGGTTTCCGATGGGCTTCTCCCTTCCCAAAGCCCATCTCCGTGGCAGCGTGAATCACAGGGCTTTGTATTCCGGTATAACTGTAAATGAAATATTCTTTAGTCCCATGACTCCATTCTATCTTGAAATTAAATAGACAGTTTAAAGTGTAACCATTTACAAAGCCTGACATTCCTAACATCTCTCTGTGACTTGGAAACTAACAGTCTATTCACTGTCAGCCCAGTTGCCTGGTCATTGATTATAGGCATGAATATCATTCACCTTCTTCCCAATAAGACTGCGGGCCCCCGCCACCTTAAACTTTAACGATCAGCAACCCACACTCTTAATCAGGCAGAATTCAGAACAGGTCACATGACCACTTCACTTCTGCATTTCTCTTAAATGAAACAGTCCCAAAATATAACAAACTTATGAACTCCATATTTGTCACAAATCTCAGTATTCTACTTGACCCCGAGCCAGTGCCTCTGAACTTATATCCTCTCCATTGCAAAGACTGCCTATTTCTGTCTCTGTAACATTGCCATTGTCATTAACCAATCTGCCCCTGAATCTGTCATCCAGACTTGACTATTCCAGTGCTCTCCTGATTGGCTTCCCACCCTCCGCTGTCTGTAAACCTCAACTCTGTAGCTGTTGTCATATTTCACAAGAAGTCCCCACTGACATATCATACTTTTTTCTGACTTACATTGTCAGCTGGTCCTCCAATGCAACAAATTTAAAATTCTAATTGTATTTAAATCCCTCAAAGATTTCATTCCTATCTCTGTGCTCTCTTTATTCCATCTCCAGTCTCTTGTCCATTTTTGCTTGATTACAATTCTCTGAGGTGGACTTCAGGTGGCAACATTTGGGTGAAGGTTGGGTGGCTCCTGCTACAGTCTCTGCTTTTTGGACTTTGATGCCCGGTTCATGAGTGGATTGTGAATGAATTGGTGCGGGAAGTTATCAGGAAGGTGTGAAATGTCGTAGACCCAGAAGAATGGTGCAGGAACGAAGGGGGCAAGCAAAAGTATGCCGTCAAATGAGTCTGTGAGTCCTTTAGGAAGAAAGATGGCAGGGGCTGGGTTTGTTGGGTGGAGCCGCTCCACTCACAGTGGAAACTCTGACCAAGGTGATGTCTGGGGAGTTCGAGAGACTGTTCGCCAAGCATATGGAGGTGCTGCGGAGTGAGATGATGGCTGCGATGAGAGTAGGTGGAGGAGGCAACTGCCCCGGTAAAAGCGGCAGCGATGAATATGTTGGTCGAGGTGCGGGAGTAAGGAAAAAAGCTGAAGGGGGTGCAGGAGGCATTGTTACAATATAGCGACCAGTTCACCTCGATGGGTGAGAAGCTGTGGAGGGTGGCGGAGGTCTATAAAGGGCTCCGAGCTAAGGTGGAGGACCTGGAGAACAGGGCAAGGATGCAAACTCTGTGAATCATGGGCCTGCCTGAAGGGGTGGAGGGCCTGAGGACGACCAGTACTTCGCAAAGGTGTTGGCGGAGTGATGGGGAAGGGGGAAGAACCCTCCCACTATGAGTTGGACAGGGCACATCAGTCGCTCTGGCCGAAGCCAAAGCAAATGAGCCACCAAGGGCGGTTATAATCTGCTTTCACAAGTTCCACGTGAAGGAGAAGGTCTTGACCTGGGTGAAGTAGGAAGGCATTGGTATACGAATATACCAAGACCTGACGGCGGAGCTGACGAGAGGTTAGGTGGCCTTTGGACGGCTGAAGACGGCATTGTGTAGCAGCGGAGTGAGATTTGAAGTGGTCAACCTTGCGAAGATGAGAGTGACTCACAATCAAGGGGTTTCAATTTCGAGATAATGACGGAGGCGTTCGAGTAGGCTGAAGGACTGGGCCTGAGATGAGAGTTGGGACTTGGACTTGGTTTGTGGGGCTGGGGATGGTATTTTTTTCTTATGGAGGGATTTCTATTTATTTGGGGTTTTGTTTTTTCTGACTCTTGAATGGAATGGTTTTGTTTACCTTTGTTCACATATGTATTGGGTTGTGGGTTTATGTCATTTTTCTGTGGGCTCAGTTTTGTATTCTTCAATATGAGGAATTGGGGGATTGTTGAGGTATGCGGGACCGGGATACGGAGGAGGGGGATGGGAGGAAAGTGGGGCTCGCAGGGCTCATCAGCAAGTGAAAGTTGGCTAGTGAACAGGTGTGTGGAGGAGGGAGGGGCCCTGGTCATTGGAGCCTGGTCATACAGTTTTCAATGGACCTGGGAGGTGTGAAAGGTGGGGGGAGGGATCGATACTGGAAGAGGTGTTTGCATGAGGAAGTGGGTGAGGGGATTCTGGGAAGGGGTTGGGGAGGGGTTCAACGGTAACTAAAGTTTTGGCAGGGCCCAGGGTTATGATTATGACAGATAGGAGGAGTAGTGGGGGGGTGGCGGCGGGTGTGAGACCCCCAGTCAGATTAGTGACATGGAACGTTAGGGGGCCCAGTGAAGAGATCAAGTGTTTACGTGCACTTGAAGAGTTCAAATACTCATGTGGTGATGCTGCAGAAGACCAATTTGAGGATGAAGGATCAGGTGAGGCTTAGGAAGGGTTGGGTGAGTCAGGTGTTTCATTTGGGTTTCAACAGTAGGGTTCAGGGGGTAGCGATATTGGTGGGCAAGAGGGTGAGGTTCCAGATGAAGAAGGTGGTGGCTGATCAGGGGGGTAGGTACGTGGTAGTGACGGGTGCATTAGAGGGGAGGTTGGTGGCACTAGTAAGTGTATTTGGCCCAATGGGACGATGCTGAGTTTCAGAAGAGGGTGCCATTCTGGATTTGGATAGCCATGAGTTAATAGTAGGAGGGGACTGGAACATAGTGTTGGAACCGAAGGTGGACCAATTCCAGCCCCGCTCGCTGATCCAGTTGGGGCGGGGGGGGTGGAAAGGGAAGGCGTTGGCTGGATTCATGAGGGTGATGGGAGAAGCGGACCCATGGAGGTTTTGAACACCCAAGCGATCGAGAGTATTTATTTTTCTTCCCATGCACAAGGTGTATTTGAGGATTGACTTTTTTGTGATGGGAAAGGCGCTGTTGGCTGGGATTAATAGATTGGAGCACTCAGCAATTGTGATTTCGGATCACGCTCCGCTTTGGATGGATGTGGTTTTGGAGAAGGAGGCAGCCAGAGGCCGGGATGGAGAATGAATGTGGGGTTATTGGCGGACCGAAGCTTCTGTGACAAGATAGGGATGGTGATAGAGGAGTATGTGGGGGTTTAATTACGGTGGTCTGGGAGGCTATGAAAGCGGTGGTGAGAGGGTAAGTGATCTTGTTTAAGGCTAAGCTGGAAGGGGAGGAGAGGGAGGAACACCAACGACTGGTAGAAGAGATTTTGGAGGTGGATGTGAGGTACTGGGGGGACCCGGACCCGGGTCTCCTGGCAAAGAGGAAGGAGTTGCAGGTGAGGTTCGACCTATTGTCCACGGGGAAAGCGGTATCTCAGCTGAGAAGGGCGAGGGAAGCTGTCTGTGAGTATGGGGAAAAGACAGGGCGTATGTTGGCAGGTCAGCTCTGGAGGGAGGCTGCGACGAGGGAGATAGTTCGGTTGCGGGATAAGGCAGGAGATTTGGTGGTGGCTCTGGATTAGATTAATAAGGGTTCAAGGAGTTATATAGGGACCTGTATAGGTCGGAGCCACCAGAGGAGGAGCAGGAAATTGGGGAGTTTCGAGGTGGGCTAGAGTGTCCAAGTGGGAGAGGCAGAGAGGGCAAGGTTGGAGGAGCTGGTGGGGGAGCAGGAGGTGAAGGTGGTGAATGGGAGGATCAGGCAGGGAAGGCAGCGGGGTCCCATGGGTTTCCAGTCAAATTTTTAAAAAGATTTATGGACAAGCTGGAGCCGTTGATGATGGGAATGTTTGAGGACGTGATGGTTAGGAGTGTCTTGCCACAAACAATGGGGCAGGCCTTCACCTCACTGTCGTTAAAGAAGGACAAGGATCCGGTGGTGTGTGTGTCGTATAGACCCATATCTCTGTAGATGCCAAGATATTGGCAAAGGCGGCGTTAAGGTTGGAAGGGTGTCTCCCAAAAGTACTTGGGTAGAACATACAGTGCAGAAGGAGGCCATTCGGCCCATTGAGTTTCACCAACCCACTTAAGCCCTCACTTCCAACCTATCCCTGTAGCCCAATAACACCTCTTTTTTTCCTTTTTTTTTGTTGAAATGTTTTATTGAAAACAGATTTGTAACATTTACAGAGAAAAAAGAAGGCCATATACAAAAGCCTTCCTTAACATATTGAAAACGAACAGTGGGAAAGAATAAACATATTAATAAGGCATTTCCCCGATCAGCTGTTTGCCCATGCCCCACGTGTTCAACGAAACTAATGTGGTTCTAACCCCCCACGCCCCCCCAGGTGCTGCTGCTGTCTGTTTCCTACGCTGTTCCCTGCAAGCGACTTTCTCCCCGGGGGATCCCTGATCACCCCCCTTGCCCACTTAAGTCTTCTCTGCTCTCCTTCCCGGCTGCCCCCCCCCCCCCTCCCGACCCCCGAGGCTTGACCTGCCAGGTCCGCCCTGCGCTTGGCCCTAGCCCGCCCCTTCTCCGACTCTCCCTGGTGCCCCCCGACCTACGCTAGCTACGCTGACCCCTGCCCTTGGCGCCTGACTGTCTCCCGCCCAAGTGCTCGGGCCCTCCCCCCACACACCAAGGACCCATTAACCTGATTGTATCTCCCCGTGCCCTTTCAAGTCCCTTCACCAGCCCCTAGCCCATCCCCCCCCATCAGAGGCCCCGATCTCCCGCCAAACGATACCAAGTGCAGGGCCCCCCTTGCAGGCCCCCCCGCTCTCGTTGCAATCTCCCAAAATCACCCTAAGCAGTGAGCCCTCCAGCCCCCGCTCTCTGTCCAGGCTGAAAACAATCTTAAATAAAACATTACAGTACAGGATAATTTAACAGACCGCCGCCACACAAAAGCTCTGTGAGCCCAGAGTCCTTTAGTTCAAGTCCAGCTTCTTCTTTTAATAAAAGTCCATTCCTAGTCAAAGCAAGCTAGGTTAACAGACCGCCGCCACTGTAGAGCACAAAAAACTAAGTGCCCGTTAGTTCAAGTCCAGCTTCTTCTCTTTAATGAAAGCCCAAACCTGTTCTGGTGCCTCAAAGTAGTGATATAGTTCCTCAAACGTAACCCAAAGCTTCGCAGGATACAGCATTCCAAACCTCACCTGCTTTTTGTAGAGGGCTGCCTTTACCTTGATGAATCCTCTTGGCCAGCTCCGTTCCCAAGTCCTGGTAGATGCGCACCTCGCAATTCTCCCATCTGCTGCTCCTCTCCGCCTTGGCCCATCGCAGCACACGATCCCTGTCGGCAAGCGAACCACCAAGGCCCTCGGTCGGTCGTCCGTCCTGGGCTTCCTTGCGGGGGCTCTATGCGCCCCATCCAACTCCAGGGGTCGAGGGAAGGCCTCCGGTCCCATCAGCGCCCTGAGCATACCCATCACGTATGCACCCGCATCCGATCCCTCACAGCCCTCGGGGAGGCCAACGATCCTCAGGTTCTGCCTCCTGGCTTTATTCCCCAGCTCTTCAAGCTGCTCCTGCATCCTCCTCTGGCGGGAGTTCAGCTCCTCCACCTCGTGCTCCAGCCCCGTTACCGTGTCCGCCTGGCTGGAGAGCTTCACCTCGACCTCCCTTAACGCCTCCTCTTGGACCGCCTGCGCCTCGACCATTCGGTCCATCACCGCCCTCATCGGGTCCAACGTGTCCCTCTTCAGTTCAGTGAAGCAGTTCCTAAAAAACTCCATCTGTTGCTCCCTTGGCCAATGAGCCTCCGCTCCCTGTTCCCTGCCGTCCGCCATGCTTCGCCGCCCGGTCTGGGGTCCCCACTGCTCCTGCTTCGATCTTTGCCGCTCCACTCGGCCACTTCTGATCCAACTGTCCATACCCCAGGGGGAAAACCTCTTCCTTTCGTCTCCTCCACCGATTCAGGTCGTCAGGTCCCAAAAAAATCCTGTGAAACAGGCCCGTTTGCCCATCGCGGGCGGGAGCGATCCGACCTGCGACCTGCTTCCTCGAGGGCGCCACCGGAAGTCCCAATAGCCCCTCCTAACCTTTTTGGTCACTAAGGGCAATTTATCATGGCAAATCCACCTAACCTGCATGTCTTTGGACTGTAGGAGGAAACCGGAGCACCCGGGAGAAACCCACGCAGACACGGGGAGAACGTGCAGCTCCGCACGACAGTGACCCAGCAGGGATTCGAACCTGGGACCCTGGCGCTGTGAAGCCACAGTGCTAGCCACTTGTGCTACCGTGCTGCCAGAAGGAGCAGATGGGGTTTGTAAAGGGAAGACAGTTGTCCTCGAATGTGAGGAGGTTGCTGATTGTGGTGCTTTCTCTGGCAAAGGGGAGGGAAATGGAGGTGGTGGTAACATTAGATGCGGAGAAGGCATTTGATCGGGTCAAGTGAAGTTATTTGGAGTTATTTGATGGCGCGGTACTGGAGAAATTCGGGATTGAGCTGATATTTATGGCATGGGGGCAACTACTATATAAGGAGCCGATGGAGAGCATGCGCACAAACGGTATTAATTCAGGTTGTTTTGCAATACATCGGGGTAAGAGGCAGGGATGTCCCATGTCCCCCCTTCTGTTTGCATTGGCTATAGTGCCCTTGGCTATTGCCTTGAGGAGCACAGGGTTGTGGAAGGGAATAATGAGTTGGGGGCATTGTAACATAGGGTGTCTCTCTATGCAGATGACTTGTTGCTGTATATTTCGGAGCCGAGCATGTCGGTTGGGAGCACAATGGGGTTGTTCCAGAGATTCGGGACGTTTTCCCTAACTGAAGGGTTTCATTTTAGGTATTTGGGGGTGCAGGTGGCCCGGGATTGGGCAGGGCTTCGGAAGTTTAATTTCACTAGTTTGGTGGGAAGGGTGAAGGCGGATTTGCTGAGGTGGAACAATCTCCCTCAGTCATTGGCAGGCGGATGGATGCAGGCAGTTAATACAAATGTTTTGCCGTAATTCCTGTTTTTATTTCAATGTCTGCCAGTGTTTTTGCCTCAGTCTTTTTTCAGGGAGGTGGACAGATTGATGTCCCCATTTGTTTGGGCGGGGAAGGTGGCCAGGAGTAGGAGGATGGTATTGCAGAGGGGATGGCATGGGGCAGGGCGAGGCCTCCCAAATTTGTTGTAATATTATTGGGCGGCAAATGCAGAGATGGTGGGGGCTGGAGCACGGAGCGGGGGGGGGTGCTCTTGAAGATTTGGAGGCAGTTTAGACAACACTTTAAGCTGGGGCTGGATCGGGGGATGCCGATTAGGGGGAATCATGGGTTCGAGCCGGGGAAGTTGGATGCAAGGTTTCGGGGATGGGATGGGAAGAGAGGGGGTTTAGGGAAATGAAGGATCTGCTCTTGGGAGAGCGATTTGCGAGTTTGGAGGAGTTGGGCGAGAAATTTAGGCTAGCGTGGAGTGAAAGTTTCCGGTATATGCAAGTGCGGGACTTTGCAAGGGAGATCATTCCGACCTTCCCAATTGCCTGCCTCCTCGTTGTTGGAGATGGTGCTGTCACAGCGAATGGGGGGAGGGGGGGGGGGGCACTGTTGGAGAGATGGATCGTCTCGCCGATTTACGGGAGGATTTTGGATGTAGGGGGGTGTTAAGGCGAAGTGGGGGGAGTGTTCGAGGAGGGTCTGTGGTGTGAGGTGTTGCGAAGGGTAAATGCCTCGTCTTTGTGTGCGAGGCTGGGGCTGATATAGCTGAAGGTCGTGTGCAGGGCACACCTTAAATTCAAAATCAAGGATGAGCCGGCTGATTGAGGGTAGAGGATTTTTTTTTAAATTTGTTCATGGGACATGGGCGTCACAGGCTGTGCCAGCATTATTACTCTTGAGGATGCGGTTAAGAGTCAATTACATTTCTGTGAATCGGGAGTCACATGTAGGCCAGACCGGGTAAGGACGGCAGATTTCCTTCCCTGAAGGGCATGAATGAACCAGATAGGTTTTTATGACAATCAGGAATGGTTTCATGGTCATCATTTGACTTTAATTACAGAATTTTAAAATTTTAATTCAAATTTCACCATCTGCCATGGCGGGATTTGAACCTGGATCTGAGCATTCCTCTGGGTCTCTGGTTTACTCGTCCAGTGACTATCACTACATCACTGCCTCCCTGTCTGTGAGTGGTGTGGGCGGGGCCCTGTGAACCATGCGCATATGTTTTGGTCCTGCCCGAAGCAGGGAAGGATTTGGACAGTGTTCAGCACCATTTCGGGGGTTTTATATGTGGACGTGGAACCCGGTCCCCTAGAAGCCATTTTTGGGGTGTCGGACTGGCCGGAGCTACAGGCAGGTGCAGGGGCAGATATTTTAGCTTTTGCCTCGCTGATTGCTCACAGGCGGGCCTTATTGGGGTGGAGGTCAGCTTCTCCACCCTGTGCCTCAGTGTGGCGGGGGAACCTGCTGAAGTTTCTAACCCCGGAGAAGGTGAGGTTTGCGCTGAGGGGAGCGAAGGAGGGGTTCTACATTTGTCGGGGTTTGTTCATCATGCACTTTCAGGAGTTGGTTACCGTTGACTGTTGAGGATGAGGGGTTTGGGAGGGCTGGGGGGTTTTGTATTGTAAAATTGTTGAAAATTTTCTGAATAAAATAGTTTAAAAAATGATTACAGTTCTGCGAAGTCATAGAATCACGACAGTGCAGAAGGAGGCCATTTGGCCCATCGAGTCAGCACCGACCCTTTGAAAGACCACCCTACCTAAGCCCAATCCCTCACCCTATTCCTGCAACCCTATCCTCAGGGGCAATTTAGCGTGATAAATCCACCTAACCTGCACATCTTTGGTCTGTGGGCGGAAACCGGAGCACCTGGAGGAAACCCATGCAGACACGGGGAGAATGTGCAAACTCCAGACAGACAGTTGCCCGAGGTTGGAATCGAACCCGGATCCCTGCCGCTGTGAGGCAGCAGTGTTAACCACTGTGCCACAGTGCTGCCCAATATGGAGGCAATACATCAATGAAAGTTGTTGTTCTTAGTGCTGATCATTGCCCAGTCAGACTCTTTCAGTAATGGAACTTAGAGAAGATGAGTTGCTATTCAGAATTCCTCTCAAGTCCAATTAATCAAATAAGTCAATACCCAAATAGGCAGGGCAGTCCCTTCTGCACAAGCATATGAAAGTCCTGTTGTTTGTCCAGGTAAATTCATCCTTCCAAAAAGTTGTTCTATTTTAGCTGGTTAAAATTTAGCTATGGTCTACACGTACATTTGGGAGTACCAGAACATTTGAAACTGGTCTTTAACTCTTCTTGATAACTTCTCTAGGTTGGTGAGATGTACCCTTTGGGAGATAGTACGCACTCCATATCTGGAAACTCTGCTGATGCAGATTTCTCAGTAGTTCAGAGACTTGATATACTGAGTTCACCAAAGACAAATCTTTGGGACCTAGGAGAGCTGGGTGAGACCACTCAAAATACATTTACAACCAGCAGAGATATTTTTATGCTATGAATCTAAGCTAAATTTTAGAGCCCTGGCCTCGGAGAAGAAAGGATTGCTTTGAATAATTACTAGAATTATACCAGACTGCAGGTTTTAGCTCACTTGGTGAGGCAGCTGGTTCGTGATGCTGGACCAAGGCCAGCAGTGTGGGTTTAATTCTCATACCGGCTAAGGTTATTCATGAAGGCCCTGCTCTTTCAACCTTACCCCTTACCTGAGGTATGGTGATCCTCAGGTTAAATCACCACCAATCAGCTCTTATCCTCAAAAGGGAAAGCAGCCTATGGCCACGTTACTTACTTCAGTACACTGCAGCATCAGATAGTGCAGAACATTGACATCTAGTGGTAATGTTACATATTACTGACATTTAAACTCAGCATTAAAATATTGAACAATTTTGAGGGAGTTCCAGGTTTTTGACCCAGCAACAGTGGATTGGATTGGATTTGTTTATTGTCACGTGTACCGAGGTACAGTGAAAAGTATTTTTCTGCGAGCAGATCATTAAGTACATGAGAAGAAAAGGGAATAAAAGAAAATACATAATAGGGCAACACATAAGAACATAAGAACTAGGAGCAGGAGTAGGCCATCTGGCCCCTCGAACCTGCTCCGCCATTCAATGAGATCATGGCTGATCTTTTGTGGACTCAGCTCCACTTTCCGGCCCGAACACCATAACCCTTAATCCCTTTATTCTTCAAAAAACTATCTATCTTTATCTTAAAAACATTTAATGAAGGAGCCTCTACTGCTTCACTGGGCAAGGAATTCCATAGATTCACAACCCTTTGGGTGAAGAAGTTCCTCCTAAACATATACAATGTAACTACATAAGCACTGGAACCGGATGAAGCATACAGGGTGTAGTGTTAATGACGTCAGTCCATAAGAGGGTCATTTAGGAGTCTGGTGACAGTGGGGAAGAAGCTGTTTTTGAGTCTGTTCGTGCGTGTACTCAGACTTCTGTATCTCCTGCCCGATGGAAGAAGTTGGAAGAGTGAGTAAGCCGGGTGGGAGGGATCTTTGATTATGCTGCCTGCTTTCCCCAGGCAGCGGGAGGTGTAGATGGAGTCAATGGATGTGAGGCAGGTTCGTGTGATGGACTGGGCGGTGTTCACGACTCTCTGAAGTTTCTTGCGGTCCTGGGCCGAGCAGCTGCCATACCAGGCTGTGATGCAGCCTGATAGGATGCTTTCTATGGTGCATCTGTAAAAGTTGGTAAGGGATAATGTGGACATGCCGAATTTCCTTAGTTTCGTGAGGAAGTATCGGCGCTGTTGTGCTTTCTTGGTGGTAGCGTCGACGTGGGTGGACCAGGACAGATTTTTGGAGATGTGCACCCCTAGGAATTTGACACTGCTAACCATCTCCACCTCAGCCCCGTTGATGCTCACAGGGGTGTGTACAGTACTTTGCTTCCTGAAGTCAATTACCAGCTCTTTAGTTTTGTTGGCATTGAGGGAGAGATTGTTGTCGCTACACCAGTGAAGGGATAGCAATATAATTCCAAGTTATGATAATGTGTGGCTTGGAGGGAAGATTGTAAGTAGTGTTGTTCGCATGTGCCTTGAAGTGGGTGAAGTGCGATGAAGTGGGCTTCTTTGTCCTGGATGGTGTTGAGCCTCTTGACTGTTGTTGGAGCTGCACTTATCCAGGCAGATGGAGAGTATTCCATCACACTCCTGACATATGGCTTGTTAGATGGTGGACAGGGTATGAGGAGGTGAGTTATTTTCCACAGAATATTCAGCCTTTGACCTGCTCCTATCGCAACTATTTATTTTTATGGAAATTTTAACAATTGTAAAATTGTTTGACAGTCTGGGTCACTGTCTGTGTGGGATTTGCACATTCTCCCGGTGTTGGTGTGGGTTTCGCCCCCAGAACTCAAAGATGTGCAGGCTACGTGGATTGGCCACACTAAATTGGCCATTAATTGGAAAAAATGAATTGGGTACTCTAAATTTATAAAAAGACAAAAAAAATCTATGTCTAAAATCGTTGCATTGTAATTTGCCAACTATATCCCCAGGCTGTAAACCACCCATCTGAGGAAAACTTACATTCTGCATCTACTCTGTAGAGTCCTGAGAGACTAATGCCTGTTTCAATTAGGTCATTTTTCATCTTCACTACTCTCGACTATAGACTGTAAGCCCAGGCTCACTTCTCGCATTAAAAGTAGGAGAAAATGGTGGGTCGCGAAGGTCGGCCGGCCGACCTACGCGACCCACCATTTTCTCTTACTTACCACTGTGATAGAGCGTAGCTTCACTGACGATTCCCAGGCCACAGGTCACCTAAGATGGCGACCTGCCCCACCCAACCGATGAAACAAAAACTCACGGTCACTGTTTTTTCACACACCCCCGCCACCCTCACCCTCCACCTATTTGGCAGACAGCCTGCCACCTCCACCAACATTGCACCTCCCCCAACCTTCTGGACCCATCGAGCCTAAGTGGCTCAACAAATCGCAGCTCCACCCGCCCCCCTCCCCCCCTGCCCCCACCCCACTTGACTTCCATTAACGAGCCTACTTTCTAGTGCTGGCAAGGTGTCCCCCACCCCCTGCCCCCCCCCAACCAGGTCCCACCTATTCCTTAACCAATGCCTTTGCTCCTGCCCCAGGCGCGCCCCTCCCACATGGTCTCATCCCCAACCATATTGAACAAAAACCTACACCAGGGGAAGAAAAATTTCCATTCCCGCCCCCCCCCCCCCCCCCACTGTCCCGACAACTACTGAGCCCGAAAAAGAGAATAAACGTGAAAACAGAAGAGAGGATTTACCCTCTATCTAACCATCTCTACCATAACATCAACCTAACTTGAATCAACATGAACAGTAAAACCCCAACCACCAAACAGCCCACTCACACCCCTCAAACCATGCCCAATCCATGATCTCTGATGAAGATCTCCACCAGCTCCGGAGTTTCGAAGTAAAAGTCCTTTGAGTCAAATGTGACTCTCAGCTTTGCTGGATACACCACCCCAAACTGCACTCCTTGATTGTACACAACTGTCTTCACCTTATTTTTTTTTTGATAAATAATTTTATCAAGACATTTTGGCACAATAAATAACAATAATATAAAACAGTGTGCAAAAAACAGTCATTATAGTGCAAGAAAACCAGCTCCCCTCCCACAAGGACCAGCCTAACTACCCCCCTAACCTACGTTACCCTAACCCAACCCAAACCCCCCCCCCCTCTCCCCCTGCAGACGACGCGAAGAAGTCGATAAATGGTTGCCACCTCCGGGCGAACCCATACAGTGACCCTGTTTAATCCCAAGTTTCTTTACCCGTCAGTCTGGCCTCAATAAAAGTCGAGATGGATTTGCAGGTACAGCATTAGTTATTTTATTAGACTTGCAAGTCTGTCTCAGTTCACAGCGGTACAGATCACATCTTGCTTTCTGCACCTCCGGAATCAAGTGAGGATATAAGACAAAGGGCTCTGTACTGATACATTCAAATGGCATCAAGTTTCACATACTCGACGCCCATAGGTCATCCTATATCCCTCCTGACCTGTTTGATCTATTCTGATTGGCTCACTTCCAATCCCTTCCTCTGGCCCCTATTACTCAGCATCCTTTTCTCCTGCTCTGGTGGACACACCTCTTCCTGCTTTTCCATGCGGTCTGAAATCCTTTGTCTGTGAACTAACCAGAATTAAACTGGCCTATCTCTACATTACATTAACTAATATCTCTAAAGTAACTATTTTATATCACATTCGTCATTCCCTCCTTTTATCATTCCATGATAACCAAACTTCCAATCCATAGCTACGGTTCCTCATCTAAAAAGATCCGTCGCTGCATTTCCAATTCCTGGCTTAGCCCCCCCTCATCTGCTGCACCCTCATGGATTTTAACAGGTAAGTTTTTAGGGGCGTTGATCTGATCCAGTGCACCCCGCATTCTACCCATCACACATTTAAGGATGGCCAGGCCCACAAAGATGCAGCCGATAGCCACCACTAAATACATGGCCATATTTATCAACCAGTCCTTCCAACCCCCAAATCCCCAATTACCCCAAGAGCCAGGATCCTGCATTCAGTCCAGGTGATCCCGTATGTGATTCATAAATTTAGTGATGTTAGCGGTCAAGTCCTGAACTCCCATGATACACTTGCCCTACACTATGGCGCATACCCCACCCTCACGGGCCAGAAGATAGTCAAGAGCATACCGGTTCTGCATTGCAAACAACCGTAGCTGAGACAATTCCTTGGTTATTGCCCCGAGGGCTCCCAAGGTTTCATTTCCCAAGATGGTAAGGCCACAAATAAAATAATTCCTATCACTGACAGCCAAGGAACCCCCCAGTGACAATACGCTCAGAATCCCCCACCCGGCTGAGTGGCCCCGGTTGGGTGCAAGAACCTGAGGTTTTTTCCAGTTCTCGCAAAATTCAGCAGAGACTGCCCTTGCCATCTGGGAAGGGTCGTTCTCTGTCCAATTCATGTTATTACATTTCACAGCAGTAGCCACAGAAGGTGGTAGGCAATGCATTAACATAGCACAATATTGAGGGGAATTCTGACCATTTTGATATAGCAAGTCGCCTGCCTGCCCACGGTAGATTTCATTAAAACGCTCCAGAAATTCCTCTGGTTCTTCAATCTTCTTAGGTTTTAGGTCTAAGATAACAGAAAGATTTATGGGCTTTTGAAATGTGCTATTCAACGCTTCAGGATCTGTGTCCTTCTATCGTCGTCTAACGCATAGGCCTGCTGAAGTGCGGCATGGCTAGCATAATTCAAGTGGTTAAGATAATTGCGGTACTCTGCTGGGGTTAAAACCTGCTGGACTAGAGCCCAGAGGTCCCTAGAATCAGCTTGATAAATTGAGATGGTAGTTCTCAAGGAATCCACGAAAGCAGCAGGAGATTTTTTCCTATCTGGGATTGTAGCCATAATAGCCATCATCTCACTGGGTGTCCATGGGAAGTAAACGTCTCTCGTGGGTTGCGCTCCCGCAGTCGCCGCATCAGGGTTTCGCATCTTCCTAATCGGTAACTGTCTCCGAATGTCACCAGGGGGCACTCTAGCTATTTCCCCTGGTTGTTCCAAGACTTCAACGTCTCTCCCTGTCACTAGAGGGAGTTCTTTCTCTTCAAAATCATCTGTTGCAGCTTCCTTTGTTCCCGAACCTTGTGGTTTCTCCTTAGTTTGGAGAGACTTAGGTGGTATACTTAATTGTTTATGGTGAGGATCAAGCCCCTCTCTCGCTGTCCGAGATCTTGTCCTAGAGCTAACTGGGCTTGTGGAACAGAGCTCCTCTTTCTCTACTGATCGTGAAGATGGTAAATCAGGACCCACACTATCACCCAAAAGGGCTTGAGTTACTGGCATATTTGGAATCTGGGGAGCAATGACTGGATATATATTATTATACTCTGGTGGTTCTGGAATGAGTGCAGACCATGCTACAGGTGCAGTCGGAACTTTTAGTGACTTTTCCAAATTATTGAATTTATCATTTTCTGTCAATTCAAGGCCAGTCATTGAACTACGTAGCTCATCTCTTGTTTGACCCGCATCTTTCCTGTCTCTACTTGCGCGTTTTTTGAATGCACATTCCTTTTTCAAGACCTGTAATGTTTTTAGGTTACCCTGTTCACTAATTGGAATTCCCATTTTAAGGGCATTGTCCTGCCAACTCGACAACATGATCTTATCTCTTTCCTCTTGAGAATATTGCCTCCATAATCCAATTAATTCTTTTGCTTTCATACTTTGACTCTTTTTCCAAATTTGTCCCTGGATTTTCTTAACCATTTCTAGGTCTTTGGTGCCCCCTAGTGGCCATTCATCCCCCATTTTACTTCTTAACTGTGCTGACATTTTTCTAAAATCCTTCGCTTTATCCGGATACTTATCACATAATATTTGCAGTGGCATGCCTGGATCATTTGTGCTATCCAAGGAATTCCCCATAATCTCAACTAGTCCTCGGAACTGCGTTTTTCGCCACTACAGTCCAAGGGTACAATTTTAGCTTAATCAACTATAGATTTAAAACACTCACACATGGAAGTGAATCCTTTTCAGATTTAAAAACAGTTATTATAGACTGAACCCTCACTACTGAAGTCACATCAGCCTTTCTACCCATATAATAATAGACTGAACCCTCACAACTGAAGTCACATCAGCCTTTCTACCCATATAATAATAGACTGAACCCTCACAACTGAAGTCACATCAGCCTTTCTACCCATATAATAATAGACTGAACCCTCATGACTGAAGTCACATCAGCCTAAAACCCTAACCCAAGCCGAATCAACAATATGAAATCCCATCAATTAAATTGCTAATCCCCAGACTGACCTTTGATTTCGTCGAGACGATCTTACCGTACCAACCGCGAGTGACCAGACTAATCAGACGATAAGAAGAGGGGAAAAATCAATGCGCGGTCATTTTCCAGCTGTACATTGTGGGCCCTTTTTCCCCATCCTCCTGTTCATAATCAGTCTAATTCTGATTTCGCAGTTGGTCAGAACCGTCTTGAGAAATCCGGGTTTACGGCACCAAATGTTGAATCCCAAGTTTCTTTACCCGTCAGTCTGGCATCAATAAAAGTCGAGATGGATATGCAGGTACAGCATTAGTTATTTTATTAGACTTGCAAGTCTGTCTCAGTTCACAGCGGTACAGATCACATCTTGCTTTCTGCACCTCCGGAATCAAGTGAGGATATAAGACAAAGGGCTCTGTACTGATACATTCAAATGGCATCAAGTTTCACATACTCGACGCCCATAGGTCATCCTATATCCCTCCTGACCTGTTTGATCTATTCTGATTGGCTCACTTCCAATCCCTTCCTCTGGCCCCTTTTACTCAGCATCCTTTTCTCCTGCTCTGGTGGACACACCTCTTCCTGCTTTTCCATGCGGTCTGAAATCCTTTGTCTGTGAACTAACCAGAATTAAACTGGCCTATCTCTACATTACATTAACTAATATCTCTAAAGTAACTATTTTATATCACATTCGTCAACCCTCTCAAAATCCAGACCGAGAAAGCTCGCCATATCTGATAACCAGGCCTCCGACTTCGGAGGTTTTGAGTCCCTCCATGCCAGCAGAAATTGTCGCCAGGCGACCAGGGAAGCAACGGCCAAAACATCAGCGTCTCTCTCCCCCTGGACTCCCGGGTCCTCCGAAACCCCCAAAATTGCCACCTCTGGACTCATCACCACCCTTGTTTTCAGTACCCGGGACATAACGTCCGCAAACCCCTGCCAGTACCCCCTGAGTTTTGGACATGCCCAAAACATGTAGACATGGTTTGCCGGCTGTCCCGAACATCTGGCGCACCTGTCCTCCAATCCGAAAAATTTACTCATCAGGGCCACTGTCATGTGGGCCTGGTGGACGACCTTGAATTGAATCAGGCTGAGCCTAGCGCATGTTGCGGTCGCGTTTACCCTGCTCAATGCCTCCACCCATAAGCCCTCTTCTATCTCACCTCCGAGCTCCTCTTCTCACTTAAGTTTCAGCTCCTCAGTCTGTGACTCCTCCGCTCCCATAAGTTCTTTATATATATCCGAGACCCTCCCCTCCCCCACCCATCCACTGGACACTACCCTGTCCTGGATCCCCCTGAGTGTCAGGCGTGGGAAGGATGGAATCTGTCTGCGTAGAAAGTCCCGCACCAGCAAGTACCTGAACTTATTCCCTCTCGCCAGCCCGAATTTCTCCTCTAACGCCCTCATGCTTGGGAAGCTCCATTCCAAGAACAAATCCCCCATCCTTTCAATCCCCGCCCTCCGCCATGCTCGGAACACACGGTCCATATTCCCCGGGGCAAACCGGTGATTGTCGCAAATTGGGGACCAAACCGATGCTCCCACTGCCCCCACGTGCCTTCTCCATTGGCCCCAGAACCACAAAGTCGCCACCACTATGGGGCTGGTGGAGTACTGTGCCGGCGGGAGCAGCAGGGGCGCCATAACCTGGGCTGCCAAACTGGTCTCCCTGCACGAAGCGGCCTCCATCCGCCCCCAAACCGACCCCGCACCCACCATCCGCTTCCTTATCATAGCTATGTTGGCCGCCCAGTCGTAATTACTGAAGTTTGGCAGCGCCAGTCCCCTTTCCCCTCGGTTCCTCTCGAGCATCACCCTCTTCACTCATGGGGACTTTCCCGCTCACACAAATCCCATAATCATTTTATTACCTTGAAAAAATGAAAATGGGGAGACACTGGAAAACGAACAGGAATCTCGGGAGGATCGTCATTTTAACCATCTGCACTCTTCTCGCTAGTGTCAGTGGGAGCGCATCCCACCTCCGGAACTCGACCCTCATTTGCTCCACCAACCGAGACAAGTTCAACTTGTGCAGACGGCTCCAATCCCGCGCCACCTGTATCCCTAAGTATCTAAAACTGTCCCCCACTAACCTGAATGGCAGCCCCCTCAACCCACCCTCCTGGCCCCTCGCCTGGACGACAAACAATTCACTCTTTGCCATGTTCAGTTTGTATCCCGAGAACTGGCCGAGTTCCTTCATGATTCCCATGATTTCATCCATCCCAGCCACTGGATCCGTGATGTATAAGAACAGGTCGTCGGTGTACAATGAAACTCTGTGTTCCATGCGCACCCCCCCCCCCCCCCCCCCCCCCCCCCCTCCTTCCAGCCCCTAGAAGCTCTTAGGGCAATCACCAGTGGCTCTATTGCTAACACAAACAGCAGTGGGGAGAGGGGACACCCCTGCCTCGTCCCACGGTACAGTCTGAAATAGTCAGATGTCGTCCTGTTCGTCCTCACACTCGCCTCCGGAGCCTGGTACAACAGTCTGACCCAGTCGATAAAGCCCTCTGTAGCCATGTAAAATGGCTGCGTTCCGTTTAAAATGGCTAACCCGAAAGACTGCTGGGAAAAGCAGCCATGAAGACACAAGCAGGCAGCTGCAGACAGGTTTGCATATTTCAGCTCTGGGAACGTAGCCCAGACCGATACTCAGGACTGTTTACACCTAATCAACTCAGACATCCACAGCTAAATCGGCTATCCCCGGGAATAATTGCAACATATTAGCAATTGAATACCGGGCCAGACCTGTCGGCGCCTGCAGTGGCCGAAACAAAAGCAGGTGAACGACCACCCCCCGATCGAGGAATCGCCTCACCATTGGACAGATCGACCCCAGAGACTGGGGACAGAATCCAATCATTTGGGACTCAGGGTCAAGGGCCGCCCCGGGAGGCGGGAAGCCCCTGGGCCCTATAAAAGTAAAGGTCCAAGTTCAGATCTCTCTCTCTCTCATCTTCACCTGCTCGAGACCTTCGGAAGACCAGCCACCGGCAGCAGTCAGTTTGAATCCAACGATCGCTATCCGGTAGAGACACCTAGCCACCAACCTGTAGCAGCCTTTTGAATCCCGCGGGCCAGATTTGATTGGACAAGCCATTTGTTTCCCTGACCTGGTGGGCTCTTCCTAAGTTAAGTATTGGCCAGTAGTGATAGGTTTGTTATATAGAAAGTAGTATTAGGGCATTAATATTGCTTGTTGTATATAATAAATGACCGTTTTAATCCTTACTAAGCGGTGTGCTGTGTTATTAATTATAACCTAAACCTGAACCACATGGCGGTATCATAAAGATACCTGGCGACTCATGAGCAAAGGTGACCGAAACAGAGCAAATAGAATAAAGCTAGAAAGAGCAATACCTCCCTGAACCCAAAATGTCCTAGGAGCTCCCATAAATAGTCCCACTCAACCCGGTCGAAAACCTTCTTGGCATCCATTGCCACAACTACCTCTACCTCCTTACTCTCCGGGGGCATCATAATCACATTCAGCAGCCTTCTTAGGTTGGCCACCAGCTGCCTGCCCTTGACGAACCTGGTTTGATCTTCCATAATGACGTCTGGCACACAGTCCTCAATCCTAGCCGCCAAGAGCTTGGCCAGAATTTCAGCATCTACGTTGAGCAGAGAGATCGGCCGATAGGACCCACATGCCTCCGGGTCTTTGTCCCGTTTCAATATCAGGGAGATGGTGGCCTGTGACATCGTCGGGGGTAAAACCCCTCTGTCTCTTGCCTCGTTAAAAACCCTAGCCAGCACCGGCCCCACTATCTCAGAGAACTTTTTGTAAAACTCCACCGGATACCCATCCAGCCCCGGGGCTTTACCCGATTGCATGGCCCTCAAGCCCACCAATATTTCTTCAGTCCTGATCGGGGGCCCCCAACCCGTCTACCAATCTCCTGACCACTTTTGGGAAGGTCAGTTCATCCAGAAAGCGTCTCATCCCCTCCCGCCCCGGGGGGTGGGGGGCGTTCCGAGGTGTAAAGCTTGCTATAGAAGTCCCTGAACACCTTGTTCAGCCCCGCCGGATTCCCGACCAAGTTTCCTCCCCCGTCGACTACCTTCTCTATGTACCTGGCCGCTTCCCTCTTCCTCAGTTGCTGTGCCAGCATTCTACTGGCTTGCTCCCCGTGCTCGTAAATCGCACCCCTCGCCTTCCTAAGCTGCTCCACAGCCTTACCTGTGGACCACACCCCAAACTTAGTCTGTAGCCTTTGTCGTTCCCTTAATAGCTCTGCCCTCGGGGTCTCCGCGTATCCCGTCTGTCTGTAAGATCTCCCTTACCAGTCGGTCCATTTCTGCCCTGTCCCTATGTGCTCTGATCAAAATCAGCTCCCCTCTCACCACCGCCTTCAGCGTTTTCCAGAGCACTGCCGCTGAGACTTCCCCTGTGTCATTGACCTGCAGGTAGTTTTGCATACATTTCCTCACCCTCTTACACACCGCCTCGTCCGCCAACAAACCAACCTCAACCTCCATTGAGGGCGCTGAAAACCTTCCTTGCAGACCTGCAGATCAACCCAGTGCGGGGAATGGTCCGAGATAGCGATCGCCGAATATTCTACATCCGACACCCCCGCTAACAAGTCCGTGCTCATGATGAAAAAATAAATTCGGGAATACACCTTATGGACATGTGAATAGAACGAAAGCTCCCTACCTGTCGGCCGACTAGCCCTCCATGGATCAGCCTCCCCACAATTTGCTCCATGAACCCCCTCAGTTCTTTTGCCATTGCCTGCATCCTACCCGTTCTTGAACATGACCGGTCTAGGCCGGGGTCAAGGACTGTGTTAAAATCCCCTCCCATAATCAGCCTGTGCGAGTCAAGTTCAGGTATCTTTCCCAGCAGTCTCTTGATAAACTCCACATCATTCCAATTTGGGGCATATACATTGACCAAGACTACCCTCATCCCCTCGAGCTTACCACTCACCATGACAAATCTGCCTCCCCCATCCGAGATTGTGCTGCCCGCCTCAAATTGCACCCGTTTGCTGACCAATATCGCAACCCCTCTGGTTTTAGTGTCCAGCCCCGAATGGAAGACACGGCTAATCCAGCCCTTCCTTAATCTGACCTGATCAGCTACCTTCAGATGAGTCTCCTGAAGCATTATCACGTCTGCTTTCAGCGCCCTCAGATGCGCAAACACACGCGCCATCTTTACCGGCCCGTTTAACCCTCTAACATTCCAGGTGATCAGCCTGGTTGAGGGGCACCGTGTCGTCGTCCCCCCCCCCCCCCCCCCCCCCCCAACACCGATCAGCCATCTCCATTCTTGGGGCCGCCCCAGCCCCTATGTTGCGCTTTCCCTGGCCCGTCACCTGGCAGCCCCCACCTCAGACCTCCTCCATGATCCCGCACCTAAGTCCCTCCCTCGTCAGCAGAACAACAACCCCCCCTCTTCTCCCTAGCAACAACACCCTGTAACCTAACCCCTGCCATAAACTAACTAAATATACACCCCCCACCTGGCTTCCGTAGACCAGCTCACCCAGCTAGCTGTCTTCACCTTATTAAAGGTCGCTCGTCACCTTGCCAGCTCAGTGCCAGTGGCCTGGTAAATTCTTACCATGTTAATAATCTTTATTAGTGTCACAAGTTGACTTGCATTAACACTGCAATAAAGTTACTGTGAAAATCCCCTAATCACTACACTGTGGTGCCTGTTCCGGTACACTGAGGGAGAATTCAGAATGTCCAATTCAAATAACATGCACGTCTTTTGGCACATGTGGGTGGAAACTGGAGCACCCGGAGGAAGCACACGCAGATACAGCGGGAGAATGTGCAGACTCCACACAGGCAGTGACCCAAGCCGGGAATTGAACCCTGGCGCTGTGAAGCAACAATGCTAACCACTATGCTACCGGGCCACCCAAACTATCCCAATTAGCTCCAGCATTTCTTGGCCCATTGCAGGACCCGCTCCTTCCCTTGGAAACTGTGGAACCGAATGATCACCACACGCGGTGGCTCATGTGGCCTCGGCTTCTGCCTCAAGGCCTGGTGCACCCTGTCCAGCTCTGCAGCAAACGCCTATTCTCCACTCATCGGCTGAGAAAACTTTGCAGAGAAGTATTCAGTTGGCCATCGACCCGCGACTCCCTCCAGCCGACCCACCAGCCTCAGGTTCATGCCCTGGACCTGTTCTCCATGTCATCTAGTTTTGCCTCGAGGCCCTTATTTCTGTCGCTGACAAGCACCATTTCAGCTTCCAATGACATGAGCCGGTCTCGTGCTGAGACAAGGCCTCCTCAACACCTTTCAATATCTCAGCCTGCTCGCCTACCTTAGCCTTCTTGCCAAGCTGCTCCCTAATCGGGCTCAAAGCCTCCTCCAGCATAGCTTTAAAAGTCACCTTCATTTCCTGGACATGCCTCTTAAGCCACTCGTCCATCTCCCCACCGTACTTCTTCAGTTGTTTCATCATCACCCCAACCATCATATCCAGGGTGATGGGCAAAGCCACTTCCCCCGCCATCTTTGCCGACTCTTTAGTTGGGCTCGGATTTCCTTCCTCAGTCTCTCTTCGACGTCAGCCTCGACATCCCCCGATTAAACCACGCTTGCTCTGCCGAGCCGTCGGGCTGCAGCCCGAAATCCCTTGAGCTAAAAGGACAAAAAAGCCTGAAGTACCAGGGCCTGCGCGGGAGCCACCTAAAGTGCGACTGGCTGGAAGTCACACAACTGTATTTATATGGATGGTTCAGTTGTATTTCTGGCCAAAGGTAACCCTCTGGGATGTTGATAATTGATTTTGGGGGGGGTTCAGTGATGATTCCTGCTGAATGTCAAGGGGAGATGGTTTGATTCTCTTTTGATGGAGATGGTCATTGCCTGGCACTTCTTTGGTTGGAATGCATCTTGCCACTTATCATACCAAGCCTGAATGTTGTTCAGGTCTTGCTGCTTGCGAGCATTGGCTGCTTCAGTATCTGAAGAGTCTAGAATGGAACTGAACTCGATGTAATCATCAGTGATTTTATGATAGAGTAAAGGCTATTGATGAAGCAGCTGAAGATAGTTGGGTTGGGGACACTACCCTGAATAACTCCTGGAGTGATATCCTGAGGCTGAAATAATTTGCCTCCAATAACACAACCATTTTCCTTTGTGCAAGGCATGATACCAACCCATGGAGAGTTTTTCCCCTGATGCCCATTGACTTCAATTTTGCTGGGACTCCTTGCTGCCACATTTGGGCAAATGCTGCCTTGAGGTCAAGAGCTATCACTGTCACCTCACTTCACCTCTGGAATTCAACTCTTTTGTCCTTGTTTGGAACAAGGTTGTCATGAGGTCCAGAGCTGAGTGACCCTGGTGGAATCTGGCAAAACATTAGCATGATCAGCAAAATATTAATAATCACTGAGGGCATGTAATGGGGCTTTCGAATATTCTTCGATAGACTCAATAATTTGAACGGTTTTAAATAGACGCAGTTTTTGAAGAAGATTCGATACTAAAATGTTAACTTCACTGTTCACTCTACAGATCCTGACTAATCTGCTGTTTGTTTGCAGCATTTTCTATTTTTGCTTTTAAATTCGATAGAGTTTGAATTAGATATCAAACTTATTAAAATGTTAAAATATAATTCTTTTGTCTTTGAACAGAATAATATACACTGCCTTTGGATTTCTTATCTTTGTAGATTTGATAATGCATAGCATTCACCTTTCCACCTTCATTCTTTCATGTTGGCCTTATTTTCTGCAGAAATTCCCCATGTCTGTGTGGGTCTCGCTCCCACAACCCAAAGATGTGCAGGCTGGGTGGATTGGCCATGCTAAATTGCCCCTCAATTGGAAAAACAAAATCCACAGAAATCCTTTTAACCTTTAATTTACAGCATCTTCCTCATTGATCCTGACGACCTCTGATCTGATCCGACCACTTGGTAGAACTGAAGTCAGTACAAGTCAAACTGAACATTTATACTTCATTGTTGAACAGCCATGACAGACAGAAAGCTGCACCATACATTTCCCCAGATATTATTAATGCGGATGTTTAGTAATTGTTTATGAAGCATTGACTTTCAGCTTTCTGTGACACCCAATATGAATCCAGCTGGTTTACAATCATGATTGATATTGTGTATAATTTCACTGGTCATTTATTAAGGGACCACTCCAGGCAGAAGTCGCATTAATCATACATTCAGCTATATCAGAATATTTGGCAATGGGTTAGGAAAGAAAATACAATCGTTTTGACATTATATGTGTGTTAGATAATTGAGTCTTGAGTTAGTCATGACAGTGCTGTACGAGGATGATTAAAACTGATCCAGACAAAGCAGGATAGTCTTCAAGGTTAAAATACATCCTTCCGCAGCACTAAATTAGCGAGACAATGCCTGTAGGCCAGGGAGGAAAGAATTCATGTTCATGATCAGGAATCATCACCCATTGTGTGCAGTCTGGCTTTGGGTGAGAACAGAATCAGTTACAACTTTTCCATGTGGTTGACTAGCCTGTTGAACAGTCACTATCATGATTTATACTTGAACAGTAACCACAATACAATGAGACAGAATAATGCAGCTGTACTACTGATTTCAGCACTGTGTAGCGTTCTTACGTTTCCTCTGTGCTTGTCTCCTCCGTTAAAGGTGCTGATTCATGCCAGATATAGTCTGACAGGTGTCAGCAGCTATCTGGTACATCATCCATGTGACCCCCTTCATGCATGAGGCTGGATTACACAAAAGAGTTATTCAACATATTTTATCTCATTCATCGAGAATACAACTGTATTACGACTTTCCCACCCCAACAGTTTATTGTCCACCTGCACTTCCTATTTTAACAAAAGACTACACCTTTGGCAATACGGCATTCTTCACTATTGCAACATGGATACTCTCCAGATACTTTTTCTCATATCCAGTGATTGGCAGGGTAGCCTCCGTCGGCAGGCCCATAGTTCTATTATGAACTGACACTTGATTTTTTTTTTTCCTTACAAATTTAGAGTATCCAATTATTTTATTCCAATTAAGGGGCAATTTAGCATTGATAATTCACCTACCCTGCACATCTTTTTGGGGTGTTGGGGAGGGACCCACTCAGACACGGGAGAATTTGCAAACTCCACATGCACAGTGACCCAGGGCTGGAATTGAATCCGGGTCCTCAGCGCCATGAGGCAGCAGTGCTAACCACTGTTCCACCGTGCCGCCCTAACTGACACTTGATGTAATGCAAAATTAAGGAGAGAGGTGTGAAGAAGCATGCAGTGCAAATTATAGGTTAGCCAGAGGTCTCCTGGCCACGGTGGCGCTCCCATCCCCATCCCCACCCAAAAAACACTCCAGCAGCCCGGTGGTATTAGCCACCCTCCAGTCCTGGAACCAACTACGGCAACAATTTAGCCTGACCAGAATGTCGGGTAAAGCTCCCATCTGCAACAACCGTAGGTTCACGCCAGCACTGACTGACGCCACCTTCAAAAGGTGGGGACAGGACAGAAGGCCACTGACAGTCAGGGACCTATACACGGACGGCAGGATCGCAACACTGGGCGAACTGACAGAGAAATTCCAGCTAGCCAGGGGGAACGAGCTAAGGTGCCTGCAACTAACAAACTTCCTACGAAAGGAAACAGGGACATACTGTTGCTAACTTTGGTTAGCTCTTAATTTGTTGCTCGTTGTGTCTTTGCTTAATTTGCTCTGTTTCT
The DNA here is from genome assembly GCF_047496885.1 of Scyliorhinus torazame. Classification (NCBI taxonomy): domain Eukaryota; kingdom Metazoa; phylum Chordata; class Chondrichthyes; order Carcharhiniformes; family Scyliorhinidae; genus Scyliorhinus; species Scyliorhinus torazame. The sequence goes on along the minus strand of NC_092713.1, from coordinate 112,513,229 downwards.
GTAACCTTTGCTCTGGAGTCGCCAGGTATCTTTATGATACCGCCACGAGGTTCAAGTTCAAGTACTGATCAATAACTCGACACACCAATTAGTAAGATTCAAATCAAAACACATTTATTATACACAGTCAATCACTACTCATGCATAAAACTCTACTGACTAGACAATCTCTATCACTAAAAGGCCTATACTTAGCTTTGGGACTGGCCCACCAGGTCAGGGGAACAAATGGCCTTTTGTTCGATTCTGAGTCTGCAGGATTCAAAAGCTGGTCTGGACTGGTAGCTAGGAGCGCCTATCTCGTAGCGTGCATTGACTGGAGACTTACTTGGTTGTTGCGGCAGCTAGGCAGTTCACTGTCAAGGGTTGGTTCGAGCTGCTGAGCGACCCTGCCAAGAAGACCGATTTGAACTTGGGGGCTTTACTTTATAGTCCCCAGGGGCTTCGCGCCGTTTGGGGCGGACCCCGTATCTGGTTCCAAGTGATTGGACTACGTTCCGATCACTTGGATCGATTTCTCCAATACTGGGGTTGTTCCCTGATCGCTGGGCGGTCCATGAGTGTCTGTTTGCCTTCCTTTGTCTTGGCTCCTGCTGGCGCCGAGGAGTCTGGCTTGGCCTTTTTCACCTTACATGTTTCAATTGTTCCCGGGGATCGCTCATTAGTTTGCAGATGGCTGCTTGTTCTAGTGCTTTCTGGGTTTCTGCAAGTTCTAATACACAGGCGACTTTGCAGCTGCTAGTTTTTCTTGGCTCGGCTGAATTTCCCTGCATTCTTTGCGGACCTCCATTTTAAGTCGGGAAGTGGCCAACCCAGGTGGCTACAATACCCACAACCACCACGACAGATATTACTGGAAGAGTTACTGGACGCAAGCATACTAGATCAAGGAAACTGTAGTGACATGTATGACCGACTGGTAGAAGGGGCCGACACCGTACTGGACGCAACAAGAATGAAGTGGGAGGAGGACCTGGGGATCGAAATAGGGTGGGGACTCTGGAGCGAAGCACTGCATAGGGTCAACTCCACCTCCACGTGCGCAAGGCTCAGCCTGACGCAACAAAAGTGGTACATAGAGTCCACTTAACAAGAACCCGTATGAGTAGGTTCTTCCCGGAGGTGGAGGACAGATGTGAGTGGTGCCAAGGAGGCCCAGCCAACCACACCCACATGTTCTGGTCCTGCCCCAGACTTGTGGAGTACTGAACAGCCTTCTTCGAGGCAATGTCCAGGGTGGTGGGGGTGAGGGTGGAGCCATGCCCGAAGTGGCGGTCTTTGGGGTTTCAGACCAGCCAGATCTATTCCTGGGGAGGAGGGCGGACGCCCTTGCCTTTGCCTCCCTGATCGCCCGCTGTAGAATCCTGTTCGGCTGGCGGTCAGCAGCATCACCCAAAGCTGCAGACTGGCTGTCCGACCTCTCGGAATCTCTCCAAATGGAGAAAATCAAATTCGCCCTCCGAGGGTCAGACAACGGCTTTCACAGAACGTGGGAGCCATTCACCCAACTGTTCTAGGACCTGTTTGTGGCCAACGAACAAGCAGAAGAATAGCCAGGTAGCCAAGAAACGGGAGAGCAGCCAAAGCATGAGAGGGAGAGATAGACTGGGAGGGGGGGGATGGGGGACAGCTAAATCTAAGAGGAAGGAAAGGCGAGTCACAAGGGGGTGGGGGGGGAGGAGCGGGGAGAGGGGGTTAGAGGGAAGAGACGTAAAATAGAGGAGAGCCAGGGAGGGGGAGGCAGGGAAACGTTAACAAACTTAACGTCCACAGGAACAGAGAAGACGGGAGGGCCGCAGAAGCGGAAGTGCGCAGAAGCGGAACGAGGCGACAACGGCAGCGAACTCCGTCTGGGAGAAGCAGGGGACGACAACACCACGAACAGATGCCTACTTATGTGTGTAAATAATTTTGCCAAGTGTACAGAGCTGCTGCTGTTGAGCGGGGGCATAATACCGTCCGATGGCTTCTCAGGGAAAATTAAAACGTCAGCAGCAGCAGCGACTCCTAGGAGTGTGGGGGTGAGTGCTCCGTTGGGAGGGTGTGGGAAGACTGAGGCGCGTGGGGTCACGTCTAGTCAATTGCTATTGTATATTCTCTTTTTGCACTATGTTAATGTTCACTCTATTTTGCTGTGTTAGGATTATTACTATTTATTATGAAAAACTTTGCAAAACTTTAATTTAAAAAATAATTTTTTTTTCGGTTAGCCCCATGAACTCTTAATTCTTCCAAATTATGAAAAGTAATATTCAGGCAGGCTGTATATATGAGGCCATGAGCCTCAATTTAGATTTATGAAGAAATAAATTTATTCTGAAGCAAGATCAAAGCACACCATATTTAGTGAGATGATAATGCATAAAACTCAGAACCTTTCAAAGCAATAGAAGTCCAAAATCTTTCACACTGATGAAATGCCTTTACGCAAAAAACGTTTGTCTCCAGCCATGGAAAGTATTGAACTCGTAAAAGGCTCCAATACATATTTCCCTGCCAGGAAAACTCGGGATTGTGGACCAATCAATCAACATTACTGTTAGTGCCAGGTCTGGCTTGGTTGGTCACCCCTGAGTCAGAAAGTTGAGGGTGTAAATCCCCCTCCAGAATTTGAATGTAAAGATCAATGTTGACACTCCAATGCAGCAGTGAAAGAATACACACTGCTGGAAACGTTGGGCATGATTCCACCAAAACGTTTCGAAGTATACACAGAACATAGGACTGTACAGCACGGTACAGGCACTTCGGTCCACGATGTTGTGCCGAACTAGTCTGAAACTAAGATCAAATCAACCTACTCCCAATCATTCTAGTGCACTCCATATGCCTATCCAATAACCGCTTGAAAGTTCCTAAAGTGTCCAACTCCACTACCATAGCTGGGATTGCGTTCCACGCCCCAACCACTCTCTGAGTAAAGAACCTGCCTCTGACATCCCTCCTATATCTTCCACCATGAACCTTATAGTTATGCCCCCTTATAACAGCTACATCCACCCGAGGAAAAAGTTGCTGAACGTCCGCTCTATCTATCCCTCTCATCATCTTATACACCTCAATTAAGTCACCTCTCATCCTCCTTCGCTCCAATGAGAAAAGCCCTAGCTCCCTCAACCTTTACTCATAAGACCTACCCTCCTATCCAGGCAGCATCCTCATAAATCTCCTTTGCACCCTTTCCAATGCTGCCACGTCCTTCCTATAATGGGGTGACCAGAACTGCACACAATACTCCAAATGTGGTCTAACCAAGGTCTTGTACAGTTGCAGCATAACCTCACGGCTCTAAAACTCAATCCCCCTGTTAATACATGCTAACGCACTATCGGCTTTCTTCACAGCTCTATCCACTTGGGTGGCAACTTTCAGTCATCAATGGACATGAACTCCGAGATCTCTCGGCTCCTCCACACTCTTCAGAACCCTGTAATCCGCATTCAAATTTGTCCTACCAAAATGAATCACCTCATACTTATCAGGGTTAAACTCCATCTGCCACTTTTCAGCCTAGCTCTGCATCCTATCAATGTCTCTTTGCAGCCTACAACAGCCCTCCACATTATCCACTACTCCACCAATCTTGGTGTCATCAGCAAATTTACGAACCCAACCTTCAACTCCATCATCCAAGTCATTGATAAAAATCACAAATAGCAGAGGACCCAGCACTGATCCCTGTGGTGCACCGCTGGTGACTGGGCTCCAGGATGAAAATTCACCATCTACCACCACCCTCTGTCTTCTATGTGATAGCCAGTTACTGATCCAATCGGCCAAATTTCTCTCTATGCCATGCCTCCTTACTTTCTGCATGAGCCGACCATTGAGCACCTTATCAAACGCCTTACTAAAATCCATGTATACAATATCAACTGCTCTACCTTCATCGATGTACTTAGTTACCTCCTCAAAGAATACAATCAAACTTGTGAGGCAAGACTTACCGCTCACATATCCGTGCTATCCTGGATTAAGCTGTATCTTTCCAAATGATCATAAATCCTATCCCTCAGGACCCTTTCCAATAATGTACCTATGACCGAAGTGAGACTAACCGGCCTATAATTCCCAGGGTTATACCTATTCCCTTTCTTGAACAAGGGGACAACATTCGCCTCTCTCCAGTCTTCTGGAACTATTCCTGTACAGTACAAAGTCATACAACACCAGGTTAAAGTCCAACAGGTGTACCAACAGGTACACCCCAGTCCAACGCCGGCATCTCCACATCATGACTATTCCTGTAGACAGTGAGGACATAAAGATCAAAGCCAAAGGCTCTGCAATCTCGTCCCTCACCTCCCAAAGAATCCTAGGATATACCCCATCAGGCCCCTGAGGCTTCTCAAAATTTCCAACACATCTTCCTTCCGAATATCTACCTCCTCCAGCCTACCAGCTTGTATCGCACTATCCTCCTCCACAACATGGCCCCTCTCCTTTGTGAACACTGAAGAAAAGTATTCATTTAGGGCCTCTCCTATATCTTCAGACTCCATGCACACTGTCCTTGACCGGCCCTAACTTCACCTTGGTCATTCTTTTATTCCTCACATAAGTGTAAAAAGCCTTGGGGTTTTCCTTGATCCTACCCACCAAGGACTTCTTATGCCCCCTCCTAGCTCTCCTAAGCCCTTTCTTGAGCTCCTTCCTAGCTATCTTGTATCCCTCAAGTGCCCTAACTGAACCTTGTTTTCTTATCCTTACATAAGCCCCCTTCTTCCTCGACAAGACATTCAACCTCTTTTGTAAACCATGGTTCCCTCTCTCGACCATTTCCTCGCTGCCTGACAGGGACATACATATCAAGGACACGCAGTATTTGCTCCTTGAACAAGCTCCACATCTCAATTTTGCCTATCTCTGAGAGTTCCTGTTTCCATCTTATGCTCCCCAATTCTTGCCTAATCGCATCGTAATTACCCTTCCCCCAGTTATAAACCTTGCCCTGCCGTATGTTCCTATCCCTCTCCATTGCTATAGTGAAAGTCACCGAATTGTGGTCACTATCTCCAAAGTGCTCTCCCACAACCAAATCTAACACTTGGCCCGGTTCATTACCCAGTACCAAATCCAATGTGGTGCCGCCTCTTGTCGGTCTATCCACATATTGTGTGAGGAAACCCTCCTGCACACACTGGATAAAAACAACCCCATCCAAACTATTCGAATTATAGTGGTTCCAATCAATATTTGGAAAGTTAAAGTCACCCATGACAACTACCCTGTGACTACCGCACCTATCCAAAATCTGCATTGCAATCTTTTCCTCCACATCTCTGTTACTGTTTGGGGGGCTATAGAAAACATCGAACAAAGTGACCGCTCCTTTCCTATTTCGACCTTCAGCCCACACTCCCTCAGTAGACAGATCCTCCTCAAACTGCCTTTCTGCAGCCATTATACTGTCCTTGATTAACAATGCTACTCCTCCACCTCTTTTACCATCTTCCCTAATCTTACTGAAACATCTAAACCCCGGAACCTCCAACAACCATTCTGCCCCTGTTCTATCCACGTCTCCGTAATGGCCACAACATCATAGTCCCAGGTACCAATCCATGCTTCAAGCTCACCAACCTTATTCCTGATGCTCCTCGCATTGAAGTAGACACACTTCAAACCACCTTCATGCCTGCAGGTCCACTCTTGTGACCTTGGTACCTTCCTCAGTACTGCACTACCCTCAACTTCCTGAACTCCAGCAACGCTATCTCCTGGACTACAAATCAGTTTCCCATGCCCCTGCCAAATTAGTTTAAACCCCCCCCCCCTCCCCCCCCCGAAGAGCTGTAGCAAATTTCCCTCCCAGGATATTGGTGCCCCTCTGGTTCAGTTGTAACCCGTTCTGTTTGTACAGGTCCCACCTTCCCCAGAATGTGCTCCAATTATCCAAGTAACTGAAACCCTCCCTCCTACACCATCCCTGTAGCCACGTGTTTAACTGCACTCTCTCCCTGTTCCTCACCTCGCTAGCACGTGGCACTGGCAGCAAACCAGAGATGACAACACGGTCTGTCCTGGTTCTCAGCTTCCACCCTAGCTCCCTGAATTCCTGTTTTACATCCCCATCCCTTTTCCTACCTATGTCGTTGGTACCGATGTGCACCACGACTTGTGGCTGCTCCCCCTCTCCCTTAAGGATCCTGAAAACACGATCAGAGACGTCACAGACCTTGGCACCCGGGTGGTAACACACCCACCGTAAGCCTCTATCGTTGCCACAGAACCGCCTATCTGTACCTCTAACTATAGAGTGTCCAATAACTAATGCGCTCCTGCTCTCCCCCTTCCCTTCTCAGCCACAGGGACAGACTCAATGCCAGAGACCTGGTCACCGTGGCTTACCTCTGGTAGGTCCCCCCCACAACAGTATCTAAAACGGTACACCTGTTATTGAGGGGAACAACCACAGGGTATCCCTGCACTGACTGCTTCTTCCACCTCCTTTTAAACGTCACCCAGCTACCTTCATTCTTAGGAGTAACTACATCCCTGTAGCTTCTATCTATAACCGACTCTGCCTCCCGAATGATCCTCAGTTCATCCAGTTCCAGCTCCAGTTCCCTAACACGGTCTTTGAGGAGCTGGAGATGGGTGCACTTCCCACAGGTGAACTCAGCAGGGCCTCTGACGCTGTCCCTCACCTCGAACATCCTGCAGGAGGAACATTGCACTGCCCTCTCTGCCATCCCTTCCATTTATCCACTTGACAATTACAGAGAGAGAAAAAAAAAGCTTATCTGATTTTCACATTCCCCGCAGGTTAGAGGTGGTGGAAGGGTGGAGAGAGGAAAAGGAAAGAAAAGCTTACCTCACCAACTCACCACACAGTCTTTTTTTTTTGGTTAGAGGAGGAGGATGGGTGGGAGACACTACCTGTGTAGTGTCTCGGGTTTAGCCACTGCCTGAAATATATTAGTTCTCGAAACTCACCCGACAGCAGCTTTCCACAATTCACTCCCCGCAACAGCCGATCAGCGTCGCTGCTCTGCCGCCCTCTGCAGTATGGTAGGAAGTGGGAAATTGCAGATCCGAGCTTCTCGACACTTGGACCAGCGAGGCCGTCACTGGTATAAAACATTGATTGGTCTACTTAACAAGGCCCCACATGGCGTCACACTGCAAATGATGGTCCTGCCGGCTGATTCGCCGGGACCGTGATCGCCAGCCCCTTGCTAACAAAGGAGAGCAGCATTTAAACCGATCCTGCACAGCCAACCCTACTCAGCTCGCAGCCATGCCACCAAGACCAGCCCACGATTCGGGGATGCCGACCTGAGTGGATTGTTGGATGCAGTAGAGGCCAGACTGGATGCCCTCTTCCCCAAGGGTCTTGGAGGGTCAGTCACAGGGCAGCCAGTGCCGCAGGAAGATCAATGACCTCCAGCGGGCTGCACAGATGGGTTGGCACCAGACCCCTGGACGCCCCCCCCCCCCTCCCCGAGAATGCGCCTGGTATCGCCCCCGCCCAGTACTGTTCCTTGCCCCAGCTCACTCATGTCCAGCTGTGGCACCCATGCCACCCGAACCCCATATCCCCACCCCCCATTCTCACCCAGTACTCCCCACCCCCTTCTCCCCAAACCCCCACCATACTCCCACGATGAACGGCGCGTGCAACTCACAATGCCTCCTCTGTGACCCCACAGGTGAAGTTGGCCCACAACAGAAGAGAGAGGACCCAGCCAGCAACAGGGTGCCAAACATCAGAGTCCCCACCCACTAAGATAATAATCTTTATTAGTGTCACAAGTAGGCTTACATTAACACTGCATTGAAGTTACTGTGAAAATCTCCTAGTCGGCACAGTCCGCTGCCTGTTCGGGTACACAGAGGGAGAATTCAGAATGTCCAAATTACCTAACAGTATGTCTTTCAGTACTTGTGGGAGGAAACCGGAGCACCCAGATGAAACCCAAGCAGACATGGGGAAAACATGCAGACTCCTCACAGACAGTAACCCAAGCCGGGAATCGAACCTGGGACCCTGATGCTGTGAAGCAACAGTGCTAACCACTGTGCTACCGTGCCACCCTGGAATGGGCCCTGGAGGTCGCGGGGTGGATGAGGGCAGATCTGTCACTGAAGGACACGTTGGCATACAGCGCAGAGGTAAGGATCCACCGGCCTCCACTCAGATGACCTGTCAGAGGTGAGTTTTTAATGCCATACAAAATGACCCATCCCTCCCACTGTCCATTCTCCCGCAGGATCCTCTTCTGACGGTGCCAGCTCATCCGGGGTGGTTTCCCCGCCTTACATGAGAGCACCTCGAGGGGAGCTCCGACAACACCGCCGTGTTCATGGCACAGCTCTCATCCCCACCCTTCACCAGCGCAGAGACACACACATCAGTTGGCTATAGTAGTGGACAGGCTTCTGGGGCACATTCTGGTGAGCACCACACAGTTACTGATGTGCATTAGGCAGGAACACCAGGCAAGACAGCAGTCGGAGGTCTGCTGGATCCCAGGACCCAGCTGGGTCAGAGACTGAGTCTCTGGACCAGGTTTACTCAGAGCTGATGCAGATGATAATGTGCGACCGAGAGATTCAGCGGGGGATGTCAGTGACACCCAGAATCACAGAAAAATACAGTGCAGAAAGGGCCGTTCGGCCCATCGAGTCTGCACCGCCGTATGAAAGGCACCTGATCTACCAATCCTAATCCCATTTGCCAACACTTGGCCCATAGCCTCGAATGGTAAGACATGCCAAGTGCTCATCCAGGTACTTTTTAAACCCTCATCTACTACCCTCCTCTACCACCCTCCCAGACAGTGTGTTCCAGACCATCACCATCCTCTGGGTAAAAAGTGTTTTTCCTTAAATCCCCCTGAACCTTCCGCCCATCACCTTGATCTTGTGTTCCCTCGTAATCGACCCTTCAACTAAGGGCAGCCCAGTAGCACAGTGGTTAGCACTGTTGCTTCACAGCACCAGGGTCCCAGGTTCGATTCCTGCTTGGGTCACTGACTGTGCGGTGTCTGCACCTCCCTGTGTCTGCGTGGGTTTCCTCCGGGTGCTCAGGTTCCTTCCCACAAGTCCCGAACGACATGCTTGTTCGGTGAATTCGAAATGCTGAATTCTCCCTCAGTGTACCCGAACTGGTGTCGGAATGTGGCGACTAGGGAATTTTTACAGTAGCTTCATTGCAGTGTTAATGTAAGTGTTAATTACTTATGACACTAATAAAAGATTTATTTATTTTTAATTGCGCATCAGTCTCGTGTGGCATTAAGCCTACTTGAGACACTAATAAAGATTATTATTATTAGATTAAGGGGAAAACCTGCTCCCTATCCACCCTGTCCATGCCTCTCATAATCTTGTACACCTCAATCAGGATGCCCCTCCGTCTTCTCTGCTCCAGCGAAAACAACCCAAGCCGATCCAACCTCTCTTCATAACTTAAATGTTCCATCCCAGGCATCACCCTGGTGAAAAGCCTCCGCACCCGCTCCAATGCTATCACATCCTTCCTATGATGTGGCGACCAGAACTGTACACAGTACCCCAGCTATGGCCGCACCAATGTTCAATATAATTCCAACATGACTTCCTTGCTTTTGTAATCTACGCTTTCATCGATAAAGGCAAGTGTACCATATGCCTTTTTCACCACACTATTAACCTGCCCTTCTGCCTTCAGAGATCTATTTACAAACACGTCAAGGTCTCTTTGTTCCTCAGGACATAGCAGTGTGATGCCATTCACTGAATATTCCCTTGTCAAATTGCTCCTTCCAAAGTGTAACACCTCACACTTTTCAAGATTAAATTCCATCTGCCACTTTTCTGCACATGTGACCATCCCATCTATATCTTCCTGTCACCCGAGACTCTCACCGGCCTAACGCAAAGTTACTGATCCTACCCCCCACATAGTCAGCTAAGTCATTTATATAAATGACGAATAATAGGAGACCCAGCACAATTCCCTGCGGTACGCCACTGGATACTGGCTTCCAGTCACTAAAGCAGCCATCTGTCATCACCCTCTGTTTCCTACAGCTCAGCCAGCTTTGAATCCACCAAGTTCCCCTGTATCCCATGTGCATTTTACTTCTTTCTAAGTCTCCCATGTGGAATCTTGTCAACGGCTTTTCTGAAATCTATGTAAACTACATCAACTACACTACCCTCATCTACACACTTAGTCACGTGCTCAAAAAATTCAATCAAATTTGTTAGGTATGACCTCCTTTTGACAAAGCCATTCTGACTATTCCTGATCAAACCTTGCCTCTCCAAGTGTCAGACGTTTAGCTGCTGTTGTATAAAGAGTCAAAAGTTCTGCTCCTTTTCACCAACACCTTTATTTCACTTTAACAGACTCTGCACAAAACTCTAACATCACATCACCTGACACGAAGGCCACCTGAAGCCCCTTTACATATCAGTGTCAATTATTGGATACTTTACATAAATGAGACAACTAATTGGAATGTGTCTTACCCCATTACTTAACACCAAGTGGAGATAGAGTCTCTCCTTCAGAAATTTCTCCATTAGTTTTCCCACCACTAACGTGAGACTCACTGGCCAGTAGTTCCCTGGCCTATCCCTATAACTTTTCCTAAATAGTGGGACTACATTTACGGTTTTCCAGTCCTCTGGCACCTCTCCCGTGGCCAGAGAAGAATTAAAAATTTGGAACAGGGCCCCTGCCATCTCCTCTCTCGCCTCCCACATGAACCTGAGATACAATTCATCCGGACCTGCCGACTTGTCCACTTTTAAGCCTGCCAACACCTCTAATACCTTGTCCTCCCTTTAACAACTTGCTCACAGCATCGCTCCCTGAGTTCCATATCTGCCTCCTCATTCTCTTGGGCGAAGACAGATGTGAAATATGTGTTTAACACCCTATCAATGTCCTCTGGCTCCACCCACAGATATGCCATTGGTCCCTTAGGGGTGGCATCCCGTCGATGAAGGTGAACCCAGCTGCCCGGGCATCCTGGTGGGCTTGGTCCATATTGAAGTGAATGTATTGTGCCGCCTGAGCATATGGGGCCTCCATGATGGCGCAGATGCACCTCTGCACCGAGGTCTGTGAGATCCCGGACTGGTTCACATTTGGCACCTGGAAGGGCCGTGGCGTAAAAGTTCAGGGTGACCGTCACCTTGACGGCCACCGGGAGCGGGTGTACTCCCCCATACCTCCAGAGTGCCAGGTGCGCCATGATCTGGCAGATATGTCACACTGTCTCCCTTGTCAGCTGGAGCTTCAATGGCATGTCCGGTCCGGCAAGTCCTCGAATGACAGGCGCTGCCAGTATACACGAGGCCTCATACGGCGCCTCCTTTGCACCTCCTCGGCCTGTTGGGCTGCTGCCTCCTGTTTCTCTGTGACACACTTTGCTGCTGCACGCTCTGCTGCTGCCACTTCCTCCTCCTCAAGCAGCGTCAGCTCGTACAGCCGTAGGGCATCCCCCAGGGTTGCGGCAACTCGCAGGAAGGCCACCATTGCTGGTTGAATTCCAATATCCATTGCCTGCAGGGGGTGAATTACCGACATGTTTGCATGGTATATACAGCCCCCGTGTCCAACCAGGTGGACTCATTGACACTGTGGGCTCTGCCCCCGCAGGTCTCCCCCCCCCCCCCCCCCCCCCCATCTCTGCACCGCTGGCCCCATCGTTGCCTTGCACCATAGGGGCCTCTGGCTTTGGCATCTGTCCCTGATGCCAGGAGTAACGGCACCCCGTAGTGGCTACAGTGGGCGTTGCGCTTGGTGGGTCACGAGCGGGTGGCGGCCGGGTGAGGGGTGTATGGCGGAGGGTTAGGTGCTGGGGTATGGGGGGGGGGGGGGGGGGGGGGGTGGGGACAACTATACAGCCGATGCCACTGTGTGGAACTGGGGCCAAGGTGGGTGGTAAATGGGATGCGCAGCAAGATGGCTGCCTTGCAAGCCGCGGCAATGGTGGTCCATGATTGGACACCGCCCCAGTCCTGTGAGGGGTCACTGCCCCCGCCCCAAACCACACTAGCCACAGTCTCTGGCCCGGCAGCCCACACTTGCACCCCTCACTTGCACCCCTCTGTGTCCTACCTCCTCACTCTCTCTCATCAGCCACGATGCTGGTTTCACAATTTTTAAAAGCACAAATAAACCGTGCCAGAAGGAACTCAGCCCATCAGAGGTGGAGAATCGCTGAGGCCCAGGAGAATAAGGGGTTGGGCCTGCTAATGATATGCAAAAGGTATTTATGGTACGTGTGTTCGGACCGCATTGATGCCGCTGAATTGCGATTTGCCATCAATTCGGCGTGTGCTGCGATTTTGGTGTCGGAACCTATTCTCTGCCCAATCAAATTTCGCGATTTTGGCGTCAGCCAATGGAGAATCCCGCCCTATATAGTTCACTGCCTCGGCAAACAGGGCATCCTTGACTTCACGGATGCACTTGTGCCCTCTCGTTTGTGAAATGTCACATGTCCCTGCTTGAGCCCTGGAATGGTCCTGAGATGTAGAAGTTCATGGCTGCGGTGACCTTGCCAACCACCTCCTCCACGTGGTGCCAAGTCTGAGAGGACATGACGCAGGTTCCCAAACGTCCCCTTGTTGAGGCGGAGCCTCCTGTTGCACACGCAGTCTGTCATCTGCTTGAAAGACCAGCGATGCCTGTACACCTTGGGCCGTCACGGGCATTCCCCCCTGAGTCCCTCCCTGGCCCGATTGGCAGTCAGGTCCTCGGGGTCTGGGGTGCGGCGCTACATGACGGCCACTGCCTCGAGTCGCTGTCGACGCTGCTGCGACTACGTATATCGGCGACTGGCCTGCCAGCAACACCACACAGGCAGCTTCCGCGGGGTCCAAGATATCGCCCATTGCATATATCTGTAATGAATTAGGAGAGGGTGAGAGACTGATAACCAATGATGAACCCCACCCCGGGACCCTCCATTGCCCCCCCATTTCCCCCCTTGCTCTCTCCCCTCCTACCCATTCCCCCATTGCTCGCCCCTCAGCCCCCCCCTGGCCATACCCCCTGCCATCCGACAAGCCCTGCCCATGCACTCCCAGCTGCAGTGGGAGCCGCTGCTCACCAGACCCCACACCCTGTACCCCAGACACCTGCATGTCACATTATCTGTACCAGGCGCTGGTCCCCTCCCCGGTGCTCATGCTCCCCTCCAGTTGCCAAAATATCCTCGATGCTGGGGCCCAGCGCCTGGATGTTCAGATGTTGGTTGCTGCATCTGTGGTGTTGCCTCCTGCAGTGTTCAGGCACAGTGTCCAGGCATCACGGCTTAATTGGGATGTTAAGCGATAACTCGCACATGCTACATTGTATGCCTACCTAAGAGGATCCACTTGGGAGGTGTGAAGCGCTCACTTAACTACGATTCCCAATTCGCAATAGCCTTCAGCCTCGCGGCCAAAGGCCTCCGCGGTCAGTGGGAGTTATGGGTGGTCGATGGGGCTGACAGGCGGAGCTGGAGTTGCACCAGGAATGGGAACACATGATCCAGGGTGTGGAATGGCGGCCCCACGTGCGCTGAGACACCCATCTCAAGTGGCAGAATGTCAGTGGGGGAGCATTTCAGTGAGAGTGGCCATAACTCCATAAGATTTAAGGTAGTTATGGAAAAGCACAAAGATGAACCGGAAATCAGGAGCTGGGGGAAGGCAGATTTTAATAGGATAAGACAGGATCTGGCTGAAGTGGCCTGGGAGAAGCTCCTTGGAGGCTGATCCAATTCAGAGCTGTGGGAGTCATTCAAAAAGTAAATAGAGTACACGGCCAACATATTCCCGTAAAGGTAAAAGGTAGGATCAATAAGTCCAAAGAACCCTCATTGTCAACGGATATACAGGATTGGATAAGAAGAAAAAGGGAGGTGATGGCAGATTCAGGGAACTCAAAATAGTGGATGCCCTCGAGGAGTGCAGGGGGTACTCAAAAAATAAATTAGGAAAGCAAAAAGGGGATATGAAGAAACACTGGTGGGCAAAATAAAGGAATGTCCCAAGGTGTTTTGTAAGTATATTAAGGGCAAGAGAGTAACCAGGGAAAGAGTAGGGCCCATTAGGAACCAAGTGGCAACCTGTGTGTGGAACCAAAGGACATAGGTGAGTATTTTGCATCTATATTCACAATGGTGAAGGATGATGTAGGTATCGAAAGCAGAGAGGGGAACTGTGATATAATTGAACAGATTAGCATTGAGAGGGAAGAGGTGTTAGCGATTTTAGCAGGCCCAGGCCCAGATGAGATGTAACTTAGGCTGCTGTGTAAGACAAGGGAGGAAATTGCAGGGGCTTTGGCACTAATTTTTAAATCCTCTCTGGCCACAGGAAATGAAAAAATGAAATGAAAATCGCTTATTGTCACAAGTAGGCTTCAAATGAAGTTACTGTGAAAAGCCCCTAGTCGCCACATTCCGGCGCCTGTTCGGGGAGGTTGGTACGGGAATTGAACCGCGCTGCTGGCCTGCCTTGGTCTGCTTTAAAAGCCAGCTATTTAGCCCTGTGGAGAGATGCCACAGGACTGTAGGACAGCTAATGTGGTGCCATTATTCAAGATGGGAAGTAGTTAACACGCCAGTGAGTCTAAACATTAGTGGCAGGGAAATTATTGAAAAAGTCTGAGGGACAGGATTAATCACCACTTGGAGAGGTAAGGATTAATCAAGAATACACAGCATGGCTTTGTCAGGGGGAAATCATGTCAAACAAATTTGAGTGAATGTTTTGAGGAAGTGACCAGGGCAAGATGAGGGCAATGTAATTAATGTAGTCTACATGGACTTTGTCAGTCTTTTGACAAGGTCCCGCACAGGGGACTGATCAAGAAGTTTGGAGCCCATTGGATCTAGGGTAATTTGGAAAATTGGATCCAAAATTGGCTTAGTAGCAGGAAGCAGGATGTGTTGGTTGAAAGTTGTTTTTGTGACTGGAAGCCTGCATCTAGTGGTGTACCGCAGGGATCAGTGCTGGATGCCTTGCTGTTTGTAGTGAACATTCATGACCTAGATGTGAATTTGGGGGCTATGATCCACAGATTTGCAGGTTTATATGGAAATTGGTGGTGTGGGACTTCCAGTAACCGCCATGTGGTAGACTGCTGTGAACTTGATGGCTCGCGCATGGAGATTTATTTTTCTTATCTAAAGTCCCTATCAGACTTTTGATTTCAGTCCAGAAGTGCAAGTTTAGCAATGTGAAAGTGCCAGCAGATTTCTAGAGCGGTGGAATGAGGTGAAGGTTGTGCTGTCAATGAATGCTGAGAAGGCATTCGACCGAGTGGAGTGGGCGTATCTATTTAACGTTTTGGAGTGGTTTGGGTTCGGACAAGGATTTGTGGACTGGGTATATAGACCCGACGGCCAGCATCTCCACTAACAGGATTAGTTCTGAGTACCTTACTATGCAGCGTGGGACAAGGCAGGGATGGCCGCTTTCTCCTTTGCTATTCGCCCTTGTGATTGAACCTTTAGCGATGGAGCTTCGGTTAAGGGAGCACAGTGGCGCAGTGGTTATCACTGTTGCCTCACGACGCTGACGTCCCAGGTTTGATCCCAGCTCTGGGTCATTGTCTCTGTGGAGTTTGCACATTCTCCCCATGTTTGCGTGGGTTTCGTCCCCACAACCCAAAGTTGTGCAGGGTAGGTGGATTGGCCAGGCTAAATTGGCCCTTGATTGGAAAAAAATTAATTGGGTACTCTATATTTATTTTTGAAAAAGCACTGGCTCTTCAGACGTCTGGAGAGTGGAGGGGTATTAAGCGGGGGAGTGGAACATCGGCTTCCCTTGTATGCGGATGACCTCCTACTGTATGTTTCTAACCCCTTTGAGTCTGTTGGTAAGATCCAGAGAATTTTGAATGAATTCATCTCCTTCTCTGGATACAGGATTAATACGGCAAAAAGTGAGATGTTCTTGACTGGCTCTCGAGAGCATGAGAGGTGTTTGAGTAAGCTCCCATTTTGCCTGGCTAGAAAGAGCTTTCGCTATTTGGGGATTCAGGTGGCACGGGATTGGGCCCAACTTCACAACCTCAATGTGACATGCTTAGTCAAGGCGATGAAAGTGGAGTCCAAAAAGTGGGACAGTCTGCCTCGATCTTTGTCTGGAAGAGTCCAGACTATTAAGATGATGATCCTGCTGAGGTTCCTTTTAGTTTTCCAAAACCTCCCAATCTTTCTGCCCAAATCCTTTTTCAGAAAGATTAATAGACTTGTCTTGGGCTTTGTGTGGACGGGGAGGGTCCCCCATATTAAAAGAGTTGGTCTGGAAAGGAGTAGATGGGGGGCGGGGGGGCCCTGGCACTTCCTAATTTTCAATGTTACTACCGGGCTGCTAATATTGTTATGGTCCGAAGATGGTTGTTGGACCAGGGGTCGGTATGGTATAGAGTGGAGGAGGCCTCATATATGGGAACTTCTTTAAGGGCATTGGTTTCAGCTCCCCTTCCTTCTTGGGTGATGGGGGTCCTGGTCACGTCTTTTCCATGGGTAGCTATCTTTGGTGTGTCTGAAAATCCTGGTGTCATGGTGGGAAAGGGAGCTGATGTCATGGCATTCTCCTCCTTACCGGCACGAATTATAGACCAGTCAGCCTGACATCGGTACTGGGGAAAATGCTAGAGTCCATTATAAAGGTCTATTAGCAGAGCACTTCGAAAACAACGGTAGGATCGACAGAGTCAGCATGGATTTATGAAAGGGAAATCATGATTGACAAATCTACTGGGATTCTTCAAGGATGCAACTAGTAGAGTTAACGAGGGGGAACCAGTGGATGTGGTTTAATTGGATTTTCAGAAGGTTTTCGATAAAGTCCCACAAAAGAGATTAGCATGTAAAATTAAAGTGCATGGGATTGGGGATAGTGTATTGAGATGCATAGAAAACTGGTTGGCAGACAGGAAACAGAGAGTCGGAATTAATGGGTCTTTTTCTAAATGACAGGCAGTGACAGTCGGGTACCGCAGGGATCAGTGCTAGGACCCCAGCTATTCACAATATATATTAATGATTTAGATGAGGAAACTAAATGTAATATCTCCAAATTTGCAGATGACACAAAGCTGTGTGGGAGGGTGAGCTGTGAGGAGGATGCAGAGCTGCCTCAGTGTGACTTGGACAAGTTGAGAGGGCAAATGCATGGCAGTATTGTTACTAACTTTTGGTTGGCTCTTAATTCGTAATTTGTTCTGTTTGTTTAACCTTTGCTCTAGAGTCGCCAGGTATCTTTATGATACCGCCACGAGGTTCAAGTTCAAATAATGATCAATAACTCAACACACCAATTAGTAAGATTCAAATCAAAACACATTTATGATATACAGTAAGTCACTACTTATGCATATAACTCTACTTTCTAGTCTATTTCTATCACTAAAAGGCCTATACTTAGCTTCGGAATTGGCCCACCAGGTCAGTGGAACAAATGGCCTTTCGTTCAGGTCCTGAGTCTGCAGGATTCAAAAGCTGGTATGGACTTGTAGCTAGGAACGCCTATCTCGTAGCGAGCGTTGACTGGAGACTTACTTGGTTGGTGCGGCAGCTGGGCAGTTCACTCTCAGGGGTTGATTTGCGTTGTTGAGTGACCCTACCAAGAAGACCGATTTGAACTTGGGTGCTTTACTTTATAGTCCCCAGGGGCTTCCCGCCCTTCGGGGCGGACCCCGTACCTGGTTCCAAATGATTGGACTGCGTTCCGATCACTTGGATCGATTTCTCCAATACTGGAGTTGTTCCCTGATCGCTGAGCGGTCCCTAAATGTCCGTTGGCCTTCCCTTTGCCTTGGCTCTTGCTGGCGCTGAGGAGCCTGGCTTGGCCTTATTCACCTGAAGTGTATCAATTGTGCCTGGGAATTGCTCATTAGTATGCAGATGGCTGCTGGTTTCAGTGCTGTCTGGTTTTTGCAAAGCCAATACACAGGATTTCTGCACTTGCTCGTTTTTGCCTGGGTTGGCTGAATTTCCCTTTAGTCTTTGCGGTTCTCCATTTTAAGTCGAGAAGTGGCCAACCCAGGTGGCTACAGTATAATATGGGTAAATGTGAAGTTGTCCACTTGGTAGCAAAAGCAGGAAGGCAGACTAATATATGAATGGCCATAGATTAAGATACGGGGATGTGCAACAATATTTGGGTGTCTTTGTTAACCAGTCGCTGAAGGTAAGCATGCAGGGGCCGCAGGCGGTAAAAAGGGACCATTTCAGGGGAAGGTGGGACCTGCACAAACGGGACTACATCTGAACAAGAGTGGGCCTAACATCCTTGCTGGTGAGTTTGCTAGTGCTGTTGGGAGGAGTTTAAACTAATTAGGCAGGGGGAGGGGTCCTATTCTGTTAGCAGAGTAGGGACACAGCATAACACAGAAACGTAATCAAGTCAGAGGGAATACAGCGATAGTAAGTTTCAAGGAAGAAAGACAAGGCTGGATGACCTCTACTTCAAAGCCAGGAATATTACAGGTAAACCATGTGAGTTAAGGGCGAGGATTGACACGTGGAATTTTGATATAGTAGCCATCACAGAGACGTGGTTGATGGAGGGTCAGAATTGGCAGCTCAATATCCTGGGATATAGAATCTTCAGGCGAGAAAGAGTAGGGGGTGAAAGAGGAGGAGGCATAGCATTATTAGTTAAAGGGTCAGTTACTACAGGAAGGAGATGATATCTTGGAGGGGGCATCAAATGAAGCTTTGTGGGTAGAGCTTAGGAATAAAAAAGGGACACATTGCAAGGTGTTTATTATAGACCCGCAGATAGCCAGTGGAAATTGAGGAGCAAATATGTGCACAATTTGCAGCGATGTGTAAAGATAATAATAGGGTGATAATTAGGTGATTTCAACTTTCCCAACATTAATTGGGATAGTCCTTGTGTTAAGGGCTTAGATGGAGTGGAGTTCTTAAAATGTATACAGGAGAACTTTTTAGCCCAATATGTACAGGGTCCCCCACAACCCAAAAAGATGTGCAGGATAGGCGGATTGGCCACTCTAAATTGCCCTTAATTTGAGAAACAAGAATTGGGACTGTAAATTTAAAATTAATAAATAAATATATAGAGGGTCCAACAAGGGACGGTTCAGTGCTGGACCTAATTCTGAGGAATGAGGACAGGTGGTTGATGTGTTGGTGGGGGAGCATTTTGATGAGAG
This sequence comes from Scyliorhinus torazame, assembly GCF_047496885.1. Classification (NCBI taxonomy): domain Eukaryota; kingdom Metazoa; phylum Chordata; class Chondrichthyes; order Carcharhiniformes; family Scyliorhinidae; genus Scyliorhinus; species Scyliorhinus torazame. The sequence continues at coordinate 112,494,097 of NC_092713.1, read as the reverse complement.
CGACCACAACATGTTACAATTTAAGTTTGTCATGGGCAAAGAAATAGATAAGTTGCAGGCTTTGGATTGGGAGAGATTGGATTTTAGTAAAATAAGGCAGGATCTGGCCAAGATAGACTGGCGTTACATTTGGAGACATTTGGGGGGAGGTGTGTTCAAAAAGGAAATGGGGAGGGTACAGGCCTAACATGTTCCCTCTAGGGTAATAGGAACATGCCCAGCGAACCATGGATGACCGGAGGCATTCAGGATACGACGAGAAGGGAAAGAGAGGCTTTTAGAAAGTACAAGGGAAGAAAATCAACAGAGGCATTAGTGGAGTACGGAAAGTGCAGGATGGAGCTTAAGAAAGCAAATAGCAGAGCAAAGAGGGGGAGGCGGCACGGTGGCGCAGTGGTTAGCACTGCTGCCTCACAGCACCGAGGACCCGGGTTCGATCCCGGGCCCAGGTCACTGTCTGTGTGGAGTTTGCACATTCTCCCCATGTGTGCCTGGGCCTCGCCCCACAACCCAAAGATGTGCAGAGTAGGTGGATTGGCCATGCTAAATTGCCTCCTAATTGAAATTTTTTTTTCAAGTAAAGAGGAGATATGAGAAAGATTTGGCTGGTAAAATCAGGGAAAATTCCATGATATTCTATTCATATATGAATGGGAAGAGGATAACCAGGGAAAGAGTAGGGTCCATTAGAGACCAAGGGGAAAATCTGTGGGTGCCAGAGGACAGTGGTAGGATGTTGAACGAATACTTCACATCTGTCTTCACCCAAAAAAACAAAGAGGTAGATATGGAACTCAGGGAGAGAGACTCTGAAGTTTTTGAGCAAATTGTCATTGGGAGTGACAAGGTCTTGGAGGCTTAAAAATCTCCAAGTCTGGATGAATTGTGTCCCAGGATGTTGTGGGAGGCGAAGGAGGAGATTGCAGGGGCTCTGACCCAAATTTTTAATTCCTCTCTGGCCACGGCGGAGGTGCCAGAGGACTGGAGAACAGCTAATGAGGTCCCACTATTTAAGAAAGGTTGCAGAGGGGACTTCCGGTGACGGCGGGTGGGAGGCAGCCGCGCGTTGGAGGGCTCCCGTTCGGGAACGGTATTGTCGGGGGTTAACGCCAGGTCCTAGGGGCAGTGAAGGCAGTAAAAGTCGGGAGACAGCACAGAGGAGAAGAATGTCGAAGACCAGCATAAAAATGACCGCGAAAAAAGCGGCTTAAAGTCCGTTGGGGAGTGGCAAGGTCACCGAGGGGGTCAGTAAAGAAAATGGAGGCTGGAGCACCAGGGGAGGCCGCAGTGCTTACAGCTGAAGGAATAACTAAGGTGATGGCTGCGGAATTCGAAAAGCAGTTTGCAAAATGCATGGAGACGGTGAGGAAGGAGATGAGGGAGGTTTTGAGTGCGCTGGTGGAGGAGGCGATTTCCCCGATGATGACGGCAGTGGCGAGCGCAGTGGCGGAGGTGCGAGAGCAAGGGGAGGCGCTGAAGGAAGTGGAGGAGACATTATTGCAGCACAGTGATCAACTTGCCTCGATGGGGAAGGAGATGCGGAAGGTGATGGACATTAACAAGGATCTGCGAGGAAAAATGGAAGACCTGGAAAACAGATCCAGGCGACAGAATTTGAGGATTGTGGGGCTGCCCGAAGGAGTTGAAGGACCGAAGCCGACTGAGTATTTTGCCGCGATGCTGGCAAAACTACTGGGGGAGGGGGAGGATCCCTCCCGATATGAACTGGAATGGGCTCATCGGTCATGGAGGCCTGTACCAAAGGCGAGTGAGCCGCCAAGGGCAGTGACTCTGTGCTTCAGAAGCGGGTGGTGCAGTGGGCTGGAGCTGGTATACATGTATACCAGGACTTTACGGTGGAGCTGGCAGGGAGGCGGGCTGCCTTCAGCCGGGTGAAGAAGGCACTGTACATCAGCAAAGTGCAGTGCGGCATTGTATATCCAGCAAAGCCGAGGGTGACTTACAAGCTCAGGGACTTTTATTTTGGAACGGCGGAAGCAGCGGAGGAGTTTGCGAAGGCAGAAGGACTGTGGCAGAACTGACAAATTGAAAAATGGCCATGTGCCGATGTAACCTCATGACTGTATTTTCTTCTTTTTTGTTTCACTGCGCGCGGGTGTAGGGGCTAAAGGAGCCAATGTTGTATATATTTGGACAAGGGAAGTGATTGTACTTTCACTCGAAATGAGGACTCTTTGGGGTGCAGGTGGATATGCGAGGTTTGTGTGCTAAAAGGGGATCTCTGGGCTTTCCTAGGGCCGGGCAAGGGGGAAAGGGACCTCTGAAGTTTTTGAGCAAATTGTCATTGGGAGTGACAAGGTCTTGGAGGCTTAAAAATCTCCAAGTCTGGATGAATTGTGTCCCAGGATGTTGTGGGAGGCGAAGGAGGAGATTGCAGGGGCTCTGACCCAAATTTTTAATTCCTCTCTGGCCACGGCGGAGGTGCCAGAGGACTGGAGAACAGCTAATGAGGGGGCCTCCACGCTGGCCGGTTTAAGCCGGCCAGTGAACGGGAGTGAGGTGGGGGGAGGGGCTGCGGCCATCGGAGCCTGGCAGAACAGGGTCCGAGTGGTCTAGCCAGGGTGGAAAGTTGGGGGGAAGGAACCGAGGTTGGAAGGAGGAATTTTACAAGAGGCAGTGGACGGGAGGAGCTGGAGATTTGGGCGGGGGGGGCGGGTTGTACAACTCTTGGGTATCATGTACGGTACTCTTTCAGAGGCTGGATGGCGTTGAGTGTAGGGGGGGTGGGGGAGTGGACTCTATAGGTCAATGGTGACCATGGGCGGTCCCGGACTCCTTTTTCTTTTTCTCTTTTGTTTCCACCGTGGGAGGGTTTGGTTTATTGGATGCATATATTGACAGGTGGGCCGTTGTTTGGGGTGGTGGGAGGATGGGATCATTGGTATTGTTAAGGGGATTGATTTTGTATTTGTTACCATGTACTGTTTGTGGGTGGGGTGTAAATTCTTGAAGGAAAATGTGAAAATGTAGAAGAAAAAAATTTTTTAAAAAAAAAGAAAGGTTGCAGAGATAAGCCAGAGAACTACAGGCCAGTAAGTCTCACGTCCATGGTAGGGAGACTTGGAGAAAATTCTGAAGGAGAAAATCTATCTCCACTGGGAGAGGCAAGGTTTGATCAGGAATAGTCAGCATGACTTTGTCAGAGGCAGGTCATGCCTAATAAATTTGATTTAATTTTTTGAGTATGTGACCAGGTGTTTGGATGAGGGTAGTGCAGTTGATGTAGTTTACATGAATTTCAGCAAAGCCTTTAACAAGGTCCCACATGGGAGACATATAAAGAAGGCAAATGCACAATGGATACAGGGGAACTTGATAAGGTGGATTCAAAATTGGCTCAGCAGTAGGAGACAGAGGGTGATGACAGATGGCTGCTTTCGTGACTGGTAGTTAGTGTCCACTGGTATACCACAGGGAACTGTGTTGGATCCCCTATTTGTCATTTATATAAACAACATAGGTGACTACGTGGGAGGTAGGATCAGTAACTTTGCGGATGACACAAAGATTGGCTGGTTGGTTGACAGTGAGGTTTTGTGTCTTGGGTTACAGGAAGATATAGACGGGATGGTCAAATGGGCAGAAAAGTGGCAGATGGAATTTAACCCTGAAAAGTGTGAGGTGATGCACTTTAGAATGATAATTTGACAAGGCAGTATTCAATGAATGGCCGGACACTGGGAACTTCCAAGGAACAAAGGGACCATGGGTGCTTGTCCATAGATCCCTGAAGACAGAAGGGCAGGATAATAGGGTGGTGACAAAGGCATATGGGACACTTGCCTTTATCAATCGAGGCACAGATTACAAAAGCAGGGAGGTCATGTTGGTGTTGTATAGAACTTTGGTGAGGCCACAGCTGGAGTACTGTGTGTAATTCTGGTCGCCATATTATAGGAAGGATGTGATTGCATTGGAGGGGGTGCAGAGGTGATTCAGCAAGATGTTATTTAAGTTATCAAGAGAGGTTGGATAGGCTTGGGTTGTTTTTGCTGGAGCAGAGAAGACAGGGGCGACCTGATCGAGGTGTACAAAATTATGAGGGTGGATAGGGAGCAGCTGTTCCCCTTAGTTTAAGGGTCAGTTACGAGGGTACACAAGTTCAAGGTGAGGGGCAGGTTTAGGGGGATTTGAGGAAAAACCTTTTTACACAGAAGGTGGTGACGGTTTGGAATGCATTGCCTGGGAGGGTGGTAGAGGCAGGTTGCCTCACACCCGTTATAAAGTACCTGGATGTGCACTTGGCACGTCATAACATTCAAGGCTGGGCAGCACGTGGCGCAGTCAGTTAGCCCTGCAGCCTCATGGCGCCAAGGTCCCAGGTTCGGTCCCGGCTCTGGGTCACTGTCCATGTGGAGTTCACCCCCACAACCCAAAGATGTGCAGGGTCGGTGAATTGGCCACGCTAAATTGCCCCTTAATTGAAAAAAATGAATTGGGTACACTTAATGTATTAAAAAACAATAACATGTGGTCCCCGATCAGGGGTAATGTGGTCCCCGATCAGGGGTAACCACCGGTTTGTCCCGGGGAAGATGGACGGGGGTTCCAGAGCTGGCATCGGGCGGGGATTGGAAGAATGGGGGACCTGTTCATCGACGGGACGTTTGCGAGCCTAGGGGCACTGGAGGAGAAGTTCGAGTTACCCCCAGGAAATGCCTTTAGATATATGCAGGTGAGGGCTTTTGTGAGGCGACAGGTTAGGGAATTCCCGTTGCTCCCGGCACAAGAAGTTCAAGATAGGGTGATCTCGGGTGTATGGGTCGGGGAGGGCAAGGTGTCGGAAATACACCAGGAGTTGAAAGAAGAGGGGGAAGCGATGGTAGAAGAGTTGAAGGGTAAATGGGAGGAGGAGCTGGGGGAGGAGATCGAGGAAGGTCTGTGGGCTGATGGTAGGGTTAATTCCTCCTCCTCGTGTGCCAGGCTCAGCCTGATACAATTTAAGGTGGTTTAGCACAGGGCTAAATCACTGGCTTTGAAAGCAGACCAAGGCAGGCCAGCAGCACGGTTCGATTCCCGTAACAGCCTCCCCGAACAGGCGCCGGAATGTGGCGACTAGGGGCTTTTCACAGTAACTTCATTTGAAGCCTACTTGTGACAATAAGCGATTTTCATTTCATTTCACAGAGCGCACTTGACGGGGGTGAGGTTGAGTAGGTTCTTTGGGGTAGAGGACAGATGTGGAAGGTGCTCAGGGAGCCCGGCGAACCATGTCCATATGTTTTGGTCATGCCCGGCACTGGAGGGGTTCTGGAGAGGAGTGGCGGAAGCAAAATCTCAGGTGGTGAAAGTCCGGGTCAAGCCAAGCTGGGGGCTAGCAATATTTGGAGTAGTGGACGAACCGGGAGTGCAGGAAGCGAAAGAGGCCGGCATTCTGGCCTTTGCGTCCCTAGTAGCCCGGTGAAGGATCTTGCTAATGTGGAAGGAGGGAAGCCTCCCAGCCTAGAAGCCTGGATAAATGATATGGCTGGGTTCATAAAGTTGGAGAGGATTAAGTTCGCCTTGAGAGGGTCTGCGCAGGGGTTCTACAGGCGGTGGCAACCGTTCCTAGACTATCTCGCGGAGCGTTAGAGGAAGGACGGTCAGCAGCAGCAGCAACCTTGGGGGGGGGGGGGGGACATCCTGGGAGAGGGGGCGAAGGGGGGACTGCCTTAGAGGGTGGACGACCAAGAGATAACATGAAGGGTTGGGGAAACTGGCACGTACGGGTGAGGGCCAGTGTACAAAGCTGTGTAAATATATCATTTTGCCATGTATATATCTTGCTCTGCGCGATTTCTCGGTTTTTTTTGTTACGAGGGGGGGGGTTATTGTTTGTAAGGGAGAAAAATTGTGTTAAAAAACTTCAATAAATATTTTTTTTTATAAAAAGTTTTCTGGGTATGGAAAAAAAATCAAGTTCGCCTTGAGGGGATCTGTACTGGGGTTCGCCCGAAGGGGGCAACTATTCATCGACTTCTTCGCGGGAGAGTGAACGTCAGTGAGGCGGGGGGGGGGGAGGAGAGAGCAGAGTAGGAGGGATAAATAGGCGGGTAGTGTCTATGGGAGAGGAGCGGGTGTGTGCATTATGGTTTGATTGAAGTATTGGTTTTATATTGTTTACATATTTCTGTAATCTGTAACTGTTTACAATGCCAAAAAATACCTCAATAAAATTATCATAGATTATCATAGAATTTACAGTGCAGAAGGAGGCCATTCGGCCCATCGAGTCTGCACCGGCTCTTGGAAAGAGCACCCTACCCAAGGTCAACACCTCCACCCTATCCCCACAACCCAGCAACCCCACCCAACACTAAGGGCAATTTTGGACACTAAGGGCAATTTATCACGGCCAATCCACCTAACCTGCACATCTTTGGACTGTGGGAGGAAACCGGAGCACCCGGAGGAAACCCACGCACACACGGGGAGGACATGCAGACTCCGCACAGACAGTGACCCAAGTCGGAATCGAACCTGGGAACCTGGAGCTGAGAAGCAATTGTGCTATCCACAATGCTACCGTGCTGCCCAAATTGTTTGTTAAAAAACAATAACATTCAAGGCTATGGGCCAAGTGCTGGTAAATGGGATTAGATAGGCATGTCAGGTGTATTTCTTGCGTTACTGCAGACTCGATAGGCCGAAAGGCCTCTTCTGACCTGTATTTATTATGATTCTGCGACAAGGCAAATGGTGTGTTTGCCTTCATAGTGTCATGTGAGGGTACCTTTAAGAAATGGGTGTGTATATAAATATCTGTAGTGAGAGTACCTTTAAGAAATGGGTGTTTATTACTTCAGTGATGTCAGAGAGTGGGTGGAGCTGGGCTGTCTGTTAGCTTTTTACTTTTGTTTTAGGCTGTTTGCTGCAGGGTGTGTTTTAGTTTCGTTTTCAGAACTGGATAGCTGCAGTCACAGCCAGAAGGTGTATTAGAGTCTCTCTCTCTGTAATCTAAAGACTGTAAATCGATCCTGGTGATTTAAAACTAAAAACAGTAGTGACTTTAACCTGATGTGCTTCTGGTAAAAGGTGTTTTAAGTCTTATGGATGTTAAAAGGAAAGCTTAAAGGATTACTTAGTGTTGTATTCTTTGGGGGTTGTATTTGAATTAATGGTTGCTAATATGTTCACTGCATGTTTTAAAAAGGTTAACTTGAGTTCATAGAATAAACATTGTTTTGCTTTAAAAAATACTTTTCCATTTCTGCTGTACCACACCTGTTGAGTGGGCCGTGTGCTCCTCATACCACAATCTATTAAAAGTTGTGGGTCAGGTGAACTCCATGATACACTTTGGGGTTCTCTAAACCCTGACCCATAACAAATTGGGGGCTCGAGGGGGATAAAAGTCTATCTGTTGGATTGGCTTAGTGAACTTTAAGACAGTAAGGGATGAGCATATTGTGGGTGCTTTTCAGGTGTGGTATTCTAGTTTAAGTAGGGAGTGTGTTGTGGACAATGGCTCTTTCAGAGGCTCTGAAGTTTTTGGGGGTGGAGACGGTCACACGCAGTACCTTACGGACAGAGATTAAAAGCAGACTGTTAGATTTGGCAAAAACATTGCAGTTAACATTACCTGACAACATGCGAAAAGATGAGGTAACGATGGCGGTGGCTAAGCATTTAAAGTTGCCTGAGATACAGTTTGACTCATTGGAAATGGCAAAAATTCAGTTACAAATTAAACAAATGGAACATGAGAAAGAATTAATGCAGCTTGAATATGAAAGAGATAGAGAGGAAAAAGAGAGAGAGGAAAAAGAAAGAGAAAGGGAGATACAGATCAGGGAAAAAGTAAAGAGAGAGTTTGAACTTCAGAAAATGGCCATGAAACATGACAGTCAGTTAAAATTGGCAGGCATAAAGGGAAACGTACAGTTGGATGATAGTGATGAGGATAGTGAGAAAGAGCATCATAGCCGAAGGCTTGGTGAAGATCTATTTAAATATGTCTAAGCATTGCCAAGGTTTGATGAGAAGGAAATAGAAGCCTTTTTCATTTCATTTGAGAAGGTAGCTAAACAAATGAAATGGCCACAGGACATGTGGATATTACTGATTCAAACAAAGCTGGTAGATACGACTAGTGAAGTGTTTGCATCACTATCAGAGGAGGTATCTGAGTCGTATGAGGAGGTGACAAAATCCATCTTAGGTGCATATGGACTAGTGCCTGAAGCCTACAGACAAAGGTTTAGAAATTAAGGGAAAGAATTTGGTCAAACATACATGGCGTTTGAAAGGCTCAGAGTAATTTTGATAGGTGGATAAGGGCTTTGAAAATAGACCAACCATATGAAGCTCTCAGAAAAACTATACTTTTCGAGGAGTTTAAAAATTGAATTCCTGATGTAGTGAGAACTCATGCGGAAGAGCAGAGGGTTAAAACTGCGAGGTTCGCAGCAGAAATGGCAGATGATTATGAATTAGTTCATAAATCAAAGCTTGGTTTCCGATATCAGTTTCAGCCTGTGAAGGATAGAAACTGGGGACATGAGAAATACTCAAGTGGGAGAGGTAAAGGTGATCTGATGGGAGGTAATAAGGAGAGTGTACCTCAGATTAAAAAAGAAATCCAGGAGGGTGGAAGAGACATGAAAAATTTCAAATGTTTTCACTGTGATAAACTAGGCCATGTAAAGTCACAGTGTTGGTGGTTGAATCAAAGCATTGGGAAGGCTGATGTGGTAAAACAGGATAAGACAGTGGGGTTTGTTAAAGTGGCAAAAGAAAGCCCAAGTGAAGCGAAGGAGGGGCAAAAGATTGTACAGCCTGATCAAGAGGTGATTGATAAGAAGGTGTCAGATCTCTTTAAAGAATTTACTTGTGTGGGTAAAGTTTACTCATGTGTATCAGGAGGAGCAGGTAAAGACGCCAGAATTTTAAGAGATACGGGAGCTAGTCAATCTTTAATGGTAAGAGATGGGGAGTTATGTAGTTTAGGAAGAATATTGCCAGAAAGGGTGGTAATATGTGGAATTCAGGGTGAGAGGAGTAGTGTTCCATTATATAAGGTATGGTTGGAAAGTCCAGTGAACAGTGGTGGAGTGGTAGTAGGAGTAAATGAGAAACTATCTTGTCCAGGAATACAGTTTATCTTGGGTAATGATATAGCTGGATCGCAGGTGGGAATGATGCCTACTGTGGTTGATAAGCCAGTGGAAAATCAGACAACTGAAGTGTTGAAGGACGAATATCCTGGGATTTTCCCGGATTGTGTAGTAACAAGGTCGCAAAGTCACAGGTTAAAACAAGAGGAGAAATCAGAGAGTGAAGATAAAGGTGAAGTGCAATTATCAGAAACGATTTTTGATCAGATGGTTGAAAAAGAACAAGAACAGGTGGATGATGAGGCGGATATTTTTAGTTCAGGAAAATTGGCAGAGTTACAACAGAAAGATGAAGAAATAAAACGGATGTATCAGAAAGCATACACGGAAGAGGAATCTGAGTGTATACCAGAGTGTTATTACTGTAAAAGTAATGTCTTGATGAGAAAATGGAGACCTTTACATATGCAGGCGGATGAAAAGTGGGCAGAAGTTCATCATATAGTATTGCCGATAGAGGAGAGAAAGGAGGTGCTGCGAGTTGCACATGAGGTACCAGTCGGAGGTCATTTGGGAATAAGGAAAACACAAGCTAAAATCCAGAAACACTTTTATTGGCCTGGACTACATAAAGATGTAGTTAAATTTTGACAATCATGTCACACGTGTCAAGTTGTAGGGAAATCTCAAGCAGTGATAAAACTAGCACCCTTAATACCTATTCCAGCATTTGAGGAACCTTTTACAAGGGTCCTAATTGATTGCGTAGGATCGCTTCCTAAAACCAAAAGTGGGAATCAATATCTTTTGACTATAATGGATGTGTCGACTAGGTTTCCAGAGGCCATTCCAGTACGCAATATTACAGCTAAAAAGATTGTGGAGGAATTACTTAAATTCTTTACTAGATATGGACCACTCACAGAAATATAATCGGATCAAGGATCAAATTTTACCTCAAGGTTATTCAAAGACGTTATGGATAGCTTCGGAATAAAATAATTTAAATCAACTGCGTACCATCCAGAATCGCAGGGAGCGTTAGAAATGTGGCATCAGACTTTAAAGACAATGTTGAGAGCTTATTGTCAAGATTATCCAGAGGATTGCGATAAAGGAATTCCATTCGTACTGTTTGCAATTAGGGATGCACCTAATGAGTCAACCAAATTCAGTCCTTTTGAACTACTTTTTGGTCATGAGGTAAGAGGACCACTTAAATTGATTAAGTAAAAATTGGTGAGTGAGAAATTGGAAATTACATTATTGGATTACGTGTCAAATTTTAGGGAACGATTAAATAGAGCAGGTGAATTGGCTAGACAACATTTGAAAGTTGCACAAAATGTGATGAAATGGGTCGCGGACAAGAAATCCAAAGTTCGTACTTTTGCCAGTGGAGATAAAGTTTTAGTGTTGTTACCAGTGGTAGGTGAGCCTTTAAAAGCTAGGTTTTGTGGACCTTATCAGTTTGAAAGGAAATTAAGTGAGGTGAATTATGTGGTACAAACACCAGATAGAAGAAAGTCTCACCGAGTGTGTCGTGTGAATATGCTTAAAAGGTACTTTGAAAAGGAAGGAGAGAAAAAGGAGGTTTTAATGATTCTAACTCCAAGTGACAAACCAAATCCAGATGCCTGTGAAGTTGACATACCTCAAATTAAATTGGAAAATGAGGATGTTCTTAAAAATTGGGATAAATTGTTGAGTTACGTTCCAGAGGTAAAACAAACTGACCTGAAAGAGTTGATATCACATGGGCAAGTTTGTGGAGATAAATTGGCAAGTACTGAAATGGCTGTACATGATGTAGATGTGGGAAATGCTGTTCCAATCAAACAACATCCATATAGACTTAACCCTTTAAAATTGGCACAGGTTAAGAGATTGCTTAAAAATGGCAGAATTGAAGTGGGTTGCAGCCAATGGAGCTCACCCATAGTGATGGTCCCAAAACCGGACGGTACTCAATGGTTGTGTGTGGACTATAGAAAGGTTAGTGCAGTTACAAGACCAGACTCTTCGTCTGTCCCACGTTTGGAGGATTGCATTGAGAAAGTTTTTTGAGACGGCTTTTTTTCCCAAACTGGATTTACTTAAAAGGTTACTGGCAGGTACCTTTATCCGAAAGGGCGAAGGAAATTTCAGCTTTTGTGACACCAAATGGTACATACCAATTCAAAGTTAAGCCATTTGGAATTAAAAACACCCCAGCCACATTTCAACGGTTAACTAACAAAGTCATTTCAGGATTACCCAATTGTACGGTATACATTGCCGATCTGGTAATTTTCAGCCAGACATGGAAAAAACATTTGAAACATCTGATGGCGTTATTCAATCGACTTCAGGAGGCGGGTTTTGTGATAAACCTAGCCAAAACTGAATTTGGAAAAGCCCAAGTCACTTTCCTTGGCCATAGAATCGGACGGGTCGAATGGTCCCACGGGATGTGAAAACAAAAGTTATTGGGGCGTTTCCGATACCCTCGACACGACGGGAAATAATGCGATTTCTTGGTATGAGTGGATTTTACAGGAAATTTGTACCGAATTTCAGCAGTGTGGTCGCTCCACTAACGGACTTGCTCAGAAACGTCAAAACTTTCAGTGGACAGCAGACTTTCAACATGCATTTGACTGCCTGAAAGCTGTGATAACCAATGCTCCTGAGTTGGAGAATTAGAAGGGACTCTGTGATCAGATTGAACTTAAGTATCTGACTTTAAAGAGAAATGCCGAGGCGTAGAGAAATGGACAGATCGTGCAGAGACCTTCTTGTTCAAAGAGACTGTCAATCGAGAAGGATTCCAGTTGGAGGAAAAACAAAAAATGGACTATATTGTTGTACCTGTTTGCATGTGTTCTTTTTTTTTAAACGAAAAAGTATATTTACTGTGTGCATTTCTTAAAGGATAGTGAAAAGGTGAAAAATGAAACCATCTTGAAGTTGATGGGGGGTTTTTTTCTTCGGGGGGAGGTGTCATGTGAGAGTACCTTTAAGAAATGGGTGTGTATATAAATATCTGTAGTGAGAGTACCTTTAAGAAATGAGCGTTTATTACTGCAGTGATGTCAGAGAGTGGGTGGAGATGTGCTGTCTGTCAGATTTTTACTTTAGTTTTAGGCTGTTTGCTGCAGAGTGTATTTTAGTTTCGTTTTCAGAGCTGGATCGCTCAGTCACAGTCAGAAGGTGTATGAATCTCTCTCTCTGTCATCTAACAACTGTAAATTGATCCTTTGGTGATTTAAAACTAATAACTGCTCTCAGTAGCGACTTTAACCTGATGTGCTTCTGTTAAAAGATCTTTTTTAAGTCTTATGGTTGTTAAAAGGACAGCTTAAGGATTACTTGGTGTTGTATTCTTTGGGGGTTGTATTTGAATTAATGGTTGCTAAGATGTTCACTGTATGTTTTAAAAAGGTTAACTTGAGTTCATAGAATAAACATTGTTTTGTTTTTAAAAATACTTTTCCATTTCTGCTGTGTCACCTGTAGAGTGGGCCGTGTGCTCCCCATTCCACAATCTATTAAAAGTTGTGGGTCAGGTGAACTCCATGATACACTTTGGGGTTCTCTAAACCCTGGCCCATAACAATAACGAGAGGATTCGAGTATAGGAGTAGGGATGTCTTGCTGCAATTATACAAGGCCTTGGTGAGACCACACCTGGAAAGATGTTCTTGCTATAGAGGGAGTGCGGGCGGCACAGTGGCTAGCACTGCTGTCTCATGGCACCAAGGACCCGGGTTCGATTCCGGCCCCGGGTCAC